>NC_134327.1:17985351-18285351 GCF_964195595.1 Calonectris borealis | reverse complement strand
TTTATTTGCAGTTGACTTTCTTTAGTAAGATACAGAAAACGTTGTTTGTAATTCCTCACAAAAAGAATTTTGTGAAGAACAACTGTATTATTTTTCTATGACTGCTATGTATGATGATGTATGGTTCAGGTGATTACCTAAGGATTCTTCTATAATTACAGCGAGCTGCCCAGTCTGAGAATTTCACACATAGGTATGTTTCTTTGGTATGTGTTTTTTTCTTTCTCCAGAAAATGGTTTGTTGATATGTGTCTGTAATTCAGCACCAAAGAAACTTACAGGGAACACCTGCAAAATTTTCAGTACTGATATTACTATGGGACACACATCATTATTTTCAAGATTCATCATTGTAAAACACAAAACATACAACTTCAAAAAGCAACAGACTAAACATATTAGTTCATTTCCTCTAAAAATGCAGCACATATAAACTATGAATGTCAAAGTGATGATCCACACTGCAAGTGCTCTTTACATTCCTTTTTTGTTGGTGTCACAAGATTAGGAAAATCGCCTGTTACTACCAAAAAAAAAAGGGAACAAAAATAGCCCTAGGACATAGGCAAATACACTAAAATACACATGAAGAACTCTAAACTTTGACAAGACAGCACAAAACCACGCTTCTGTATCTCATGAGTAATAAATGTCACATAGCTGCATATGGGCAGCACAATGTGGCCTAAGCTGGTTTCTTCTAAAATACCAAAGCAGAAGTTTTCACTAAGATATTTCTAAATGTTTTTGTGAGCACAATAGTTGCAGAATGCTGTTCCACACTAGATAAATATAGTAAACTGGTGTCCAAAATAACTGCTTGTTTGAAAAATATGTAACATAATTTCAAACTATAATTACACATTATTCTTTGATTTCCTCACTGTTTCAAAAAAAAAAAAGCTTACAGAACTAAGTTTGCTTTAGTCCAAAATGCTGTTAAAGTTCAAAAATCAGTCTTTGTCATAGACTGCACAGATGCAAAAAATACATTAATACCTACAACCAAACTTGGTGATCCAAGTTCCTTTTTTTAAAAGTCTAAAGCTGGCTACACCTTTAAAACAGCAATATCTTATTTTAGGACAGAAAAGTATGTTTGAAAATGCAAATACAGTCCAATTTTATAGTTTTCTCAGTACAAACGTTTTAGAGGAATGTGTTAAAGTCAACAAAATCACATTATTAAACCCAACTTTGGTCTTTAGAGTGATCTTCAGACAAAATTTTGAAACAGAAGCAAGTAGAGATGTATTTAATATTTTATCCTACTTCGCTCTTCCCAAAAGGTCTCCAACATTCCTGCAGATCGACCCGTCTTAGGAAAGCAGCGACAAGTCTGTACGTTCAGTTCTCACAGAAAATGTGTAATGATTTTTTGCTAACTCAAGCCTTTCTACAAAGAACGCTAAAACACAAAGGAGAGAGTGATTTCAGTGCTATTGGCTTGGGCCCTTTATTTAATGCTGACACAGTTCGAAAAGCTCTATTTTGACAATAATAATTTTAGTATACATCTTTTTTTTTGTTTTAGCATGACTGAACTTTAAATAGATTAACTCTTTGCTGCCTGTGTGAACTCACTTTTTGTACTGAATACAGTAATACAGAGATACAAATCATGTAACACAGTAGTAGGTCATTTCAATCTAAGTTGTACTAGTGTCACACCTGAATTTAACAGAAAAAGGAGTAATGCAGGCAATTATTCCATGTAAGAAAAGTAAAAATATACAGTGTTAACATGCAGTAATTAATTAACTTCTCCTGAATTGCATGTTCCCAACTACCAGGATGAAGTAAGGATATTACCACCTTTTAAAAGAATCACTGTGTCAAAGTGCCACTGCCTGATTACATACTTAAATAATTTTGTAGTTCCTTTCAAACATGCATTACTTCATTACTGAAAAAAGTGTATTTTTAAATATTTATAAAAGCAAGAGACATATTCTAGTTATTGTCAAATTGTTCAATACAAAATTAAGCAATAGAAATTATTTGCAAAATTATTTTTTTATGTCTTTTGCCATTTTATAGGATATTGGGCATAGGCACTTGGTAGTATTATATATATCATATCTGCTCCCAATGAGTACCACACAGGTTAGGAGATGTACAAAAACTTTAAGACTAAAAACACCCAAACTGAGGGAGATATGCAAATGCACAGTTGTTTACTAAAACTGATCTGTTTCACAAAATTGAAAACACGTCTTTGAGTATGAAAGCATATATGCCTCACTGGTTTTGTCTCCGCTGGTACATTTATAAATACTACAGTATGCAGTTAACTTATAAATTGTAAAAAAACTAAGTAAGTTGTCATTTCTCTTTAATCATATTGTGATTTAACAGTAAAACCATGTGAAATATTTTAAATTCACCGTACACATATAAGACATCATATTATTGCATATTAAAAAATAAACATAAGACCTAGAAAGCAGCTTGAAGCAATTTACAACATATCTTCTAACAAAACACAATAATTAAAAAGTGCTTTTATATTAATCGGAGTTTTTCAAACATCCAAGTAAACATAGTGTTAGACTGATTCCAAAATACTGGCTCTGGCATTCCACACACAACAGACATGGCAAAGGGACCATTTGTACTGTTGAGTGTGTAGTTACTGTATCTACATATCCATCTTCTGTTAATGAAAATAACAGGTATAAACACTTCATTCAGGCATTATGGTAAGATTTATACGAAGTGATTACAGTGCAAATGAACCTAAGTAGCTTGTGCACTAGGAATATAAGTGGAAGTCAGAAAAGGCTGCGATGGGATTGGGGGGGAATGAAAGCACCTCAAGACTATAGAACATCATCAAATGAAGTTGATATATAAAAGTGAGCAAGCCTTATTCTCTATCTTAAAGCAACTAAGTTTCTCACATCAAAATGGAAATCAGTCTAGCACTATTAAATGGAATAATTATGACTGATACAATTCTTATACAAAATACAGAAACATAAAATTATTTAATTCATGAACATGATATGAGTACTATGCCTGTATGTTACCACAGATTTTTTTTTTTCTTGCAGCAGGGACATTCTTCTTGTGCAGCTGCACAGTGATCACAAAGTACATAATGTTGACATGGATTCAGGATAATGCTACGATCACCTTCCTGACATACGATACACTTCTTTGACTGAAGCTGAAAAATCACCTGTAAAAAGATTATTGCACTCAGTAAAAACAATTCCAAATATACAGTTGCGTTCTAGCAGCTTTATGCTTAGCTATCCCGAATAAACTTCTAATTTAACAACACAAAGGACAATGTTTTTGTATAACAGACAGCTGAATTGAGGGTCGTAAGATCAGAGCACGTGCAACCTTTAAAGTAGTAGCTGGAGGAGTATAGGTGCTTTTAGAAAGGCAAGTATCTAGGATTGAACCTCTAGACTGAAGTTTTCCTGCATAATTGGGATGAGTGATGCAAACAAGCAAAAACAAAAAAAAGAGGAAATAAGCCTTTTTCATTGTCATATACTCTTCATTTTGCCATTTCAAACCACTGTTACATTTTCTCATGCCATGGGAGATGTTCATATTAGGACAAAATGGAAGCATCCCAAATGTGCGATACTTTGAATAAAGCTATTGATACAGACTTCAGGGAGGATGTTACAACTGCAAATATATGTCTCCATACGATAAGCCATATCAACCCTATTAAGGAACAAGAAGAACTCAGAAGCATCTAAAAGCCGTGTTGATTTTTGAAGAGCAAGACATGGTTCGGACTAAGAGAAGAACCCAGAACGCTATGTGTGGCACTGCCTAAGACAGCAGCTTTCTCCTGGAAGGAAGAGCTAGGTGAGAAGAGGCCACAGTGGTAAAGGAAACCTGGGCAACTGAGGAGCCGGAAAAGGTGGGAATGATTCTGATCACTCCAGCCTGGCTGAGATGACTTCCATTCCAGGATGTAATGACTTTTTTGGTAAGAGATCCCAAGACTCTTCTGCTCCTCTTTAAAATCCCTTAGGAGAAAAACAATAGTTGTCCCTAATCCAATCCAGAATCCTGTAAATGTACTTGATAACAGGAGCCTGGTAATGAGCAAGTCTTGTCGTCATCCACCTACTTTATTGACAAAGACTTACATTTTTTTTAAAGAGTTTTAAACTCTTCTAAAGAGAGCCTGGCTGTTTTTTCAAGGCTGTTGTTCATACTGACACAGATGGCACTGGACAGGAGGTGCACCGAGACGGAGAAGACACTGCTGAACTCAAACAGGTATTAGAGTATGGCAGATCATCCCAGTAATGAAAGGAAAGACTAGATATAAGGACTATAGATATAAGGAAGAAATTTTTTACAAAGAGGGTGGTGAAACACTGCCACAGGTTGTCCAGAGAGGCGGTAGATGCCCCATCCCTGGAAACATTCAAGGCCAGGTTGGACGGGGCTCTGAGCAACCTGATCTAGTTGAAGGTGTCCCTGCCCACGGCAGGGGGGATGGACTAGATGACCTTTAAAGGTCCCTTCCAACCCAAACTGTTCTATGATTCTATGATTCTATAAAATCTTTTTTTCCTGTGGACAGTCCCATCACAGTCAAAACAAAACAACAAGAATTGGTGTCATATGTGGTGTCATTGCCCTTTGAGATTGCAGGGGAGAAAGCAATGTAAAACCAAGTTGTGCCCAGCAAGGTTTGAAGTATGGTGCCTGGAGCAGTGCATGGTCATTATTATCTTCCTTGATGGGCTCAGAGGAGTGGCACTTGATATTCCCAGCTTTGAGAACCCTGAAAAATGCCCTCAATCTAGCAGCAAAAGAGCATCCGAAATTTTGGCAGAAACCGAGTCTGGATTTGAGAGAAGGTGAAATACAGCAATATGCCTCTAAGGTGATTAAGGGACTGAAGCATCTGACATACAAGGAGAGGCTGAAAGAGCTGGGATTGTTTAGCCTTGAAAAGAGATGGCATCTTACCGGTGTGTATAAATACCTGATGGGAAGGAGTAAAACAGATAGGGACAGACTCTTATTGGTGGTATCCAGTGAAAAAAGAGGCAGCAGGCACAAATGAAAATACAGAAAATTCCACATAGAGATAAGAAAAAACTTTTCTTACTGTGAGCGTAGTCAAATACTGGAAAAGGTTGCCCACAGAGGTGGTGGACTCTCCATCCTTGCAGATACTCAAAACACTACTGGGCAAGGCCCTGAGCAACCTGCTCGAGTTGACCCTGCTTTGAGCAGAGGGTTGGACTGGATGATCTCCAGAGGTCTCTTCTAACATCAATGATTCTATGCTCCAAGTCTGTACTGGCCTCTCTGACTACACAAACTCCTAGCAGGGAACCTCGCCATCTATCTTCTAAATAAGTGAAAAGCATGTAACTATTTTAATTTATTTAGGGCAACCGTTTTTATTTATTTAGGTAGTGCCCAAAACATTGGGAGTAAAAGCTGGCTTTAAATCTTCTTTTTAATCACCCCAAGAATTCTTGTGAATCACTTGTAATTTGTTCTGATAGCTGATCAAAAACTTAGAAGAATCCATTAGGTTGAGAAATCTGAACCATCCTCTAGTCCAGAAAAGAAAGACTTAACACCGAGAGCAATGTTGCTCTTTGAAATGAAACCTGGCATAAATATGTCATTGAAGGTTATTGAGCTGCCAGTTTCAGTTAATCAAAAATAGTTATGCAGATGAAGAAACTCACCTCATCTATTGCTTCTAAATCTAAATGCAGCCGATTTTGTAAGGAACGAAGCTTTGGCAAGGATATCTTTTCTATATCTCCATAGTTTTTCATATAAGGTAATGTAGTAGATAGACAAGCAGCTAATTGCACCTTCAGCTTTTTTAATTTATTTTCCACTTCCTCCTTCTTCTGAAGAGCAAGTTGTTTGTCTGCATCTGCGATGTTAGCACGTTCTTTTGCTTCCTGAGCCTCTTTCTGCCATGCATCACATGCCTGGGAGAAAGAGATTTCCAGAATATAAAAAATAATTTTTTTAAATTAACAACAGAAAAGCAAATTCAAAAGCCTTCAAAGATGCAAGTAATCTCTAATTTTAGACATAACAATGCACTTATTGTCAATTTTACACTTCTCCCTACTTATCCTACCTTCTATTTAACAACTCTTCTTGTTTTGTCTTAATGTAATTTTTAGGTATGTCACTGTTACTTGTCTGTAAACAGCCAGAAGCCTTTTTGGAGCTCTATAAATGGAACACATTTTAAATGTTAAATTCATAATTTAATGTCAAGAGACATCAAAAACTGTCAAAATTTAGTACAGCTACTTAGCTACTCCTCGTCACAGAGAGAACAACATGAGGGGAAGGAAAGGACTACAGAAAATGCACTAGACTGGCAGTTATCAACAACCTCAGTTTGACTGCTGAGATAGCTAGATACTGTCCAGGTACACTATACAACCACAGCAGCTGGCAAGCCTCTACTTTTTTTGCGTGCTTATCATCTGAAAGAGGTATGGGAGGGAATGTGTGTCTTTAGTTACTTAAACATCAAGTTACAGTGCTGTTCAGCCCTATCCTGAATATGTGTAAGTGTCCCTGTCTAGAGAGACAGATCAACTTTCAAAAAATGAACTGCCCTTTAAAAAGCTCAGTTTCCTTTATGCTGCTAGCCCATTTTGAGGATGGAAAAATCATTCCTTTGACAGACTGTAATAAAACTCTGGGTCCAAGGATAAGAAGATATGTAAAACAAAAAAGCCGTAGGAGCTGCTTGTTTGTTAAAAAAAAACCATATATGTAATTTAATATTACCATAAATTAGCATACCTGTTTTACTTGTTGCCAAGATTCTTCCCATTGTTTTAGTTTTCTCTTGGCATCATCAAGTTCCTGTTTAACTCGAGTTAGTTCATTCCCACTGGTGTTTGAACTTATTGAGGGGGTAGTGCCACTGCTTAATACTGGGGATGGACTAGGAGAGAAACTCCCAGTTGCAAAGTCCCAGATGCTTCCTGTAACACCATTTAAACCTGTAAAACCAAGGCAGAAAAAATAATCAGTCTGCACACACTGCTGCAAAATGTTTCACACGCAGGACAAAATAGATATGCCACATACGCAAAATTTATACTTTTATCTGCAAGATATGTGACAGTCTGGAAAACGTTTACAGTATTCAGAGCAATTCAGGAGACTTAACCACATGGTTTTTTTCTTGCTGCGTTTAATAAAAGACAGTACAGTCCACAAAAGGAGAAGGAAGAGTGGGAATTCATTTATACACAAAAAGCTTTGTTCCTAGCAGCTCATACATTATTTTAACTCTTCCTCTTTCTCTGTTTTGTATTTTCCTTCAGCAAAATGCTGTGGCTAAAATGCATTCCTGCTGCCAGTATGCCAACTGCTCTATTTTACCCCTTTCAAATGCCTCTGTAAATATCTCCTTTTCCAAGAATTCTCTTTTTCCTTTCACTAGGAACAGAAGTTCACTCCTCGAACTTACTCCCACATACCACATATAACTCCATTATCAGTAGTGTTATGAATTACAATAGCTAGGCTTTGTTGTCCAGATGAAGTCATAAGAAACATGCAAAGCCTTGAACTAAACATTTCTTACCTGCCATTAAGTTCCCTCTTACAATACGCAAAGTGCAGCCTTCAACTTACTTACCTAAAGAGTTGTGAGAAGAGGCTGAGGTGCCTAACATACTATGTTCTGTCTTCAAAGGCTGAGGCTGCTGGTGGTGAGGAGCCGTAGTGGATGAAACAAAAGACTGAGACAGTGATTGTGAAAGAGAACTGAGTGGAGAGGTTGAAAGGGATGATGATGAATGTAAAGATGAGGAACGAACAAGAGAACCTGGAATATTGACAGGTGCTGAACTTCCCAGTAATCTTTGACCTATGTATGCATTAGCGGGGGGGGGGGGGGGAGGGGAAAAAAAGATTAGTTCCAAAGCAGTATACAGCTCTCTGTAAGTATTTTTCTGAAAATTGTATCAAATGTAAATTAAATTCTATATTCAAATACCTTCCATTAAAAAAAACCCTTTATTTATTTCCTATTGCAAAAATATTTTTTAAATTGAACACTTGAAAGTAGTTTTCCAAGTGCCTGAAAACAGAATTTGTAGCTTTACACAGCAGTGGCCTCATCTGCAGCTACAAAGAAAGAGAAAACACTTTTCAGATCGAGTTATTCAACTTACTCATTTTTACAGCCAACAACTAACGCAAGTGGAGTAACTGACTGAAACTTAAAGGATTAAGAAAAATTTGGGTTTTATTTTAATGTATAAACGAGGTAAGCAAATGAGACTACATACCTTGAAAATCATACATGGCATAATAATCAGACATAGCTCAATTTCTTTCCTCTACACACTTTTGCTTTTGTTCAGTAGTTTTTAAATGTCAAAGGTACTTAACTCTCTATGAAATGCATTGTTCATAATTTCCCAAAATAATGATAATAATAAAAAACAGGTATTAAAAAAAGGATGTTCAATCATGCAATTACTTAAATAAACATGCACAGATGCAGTGCATTTTCCTGGTCAGGAAACAGTTCAATATTTACTGTGAAGTTTTTATTCATCAGTATGTTTGAATAGCAACTAAAAATGACATCACCTTTTCTTTAAAAAAAGTATAGCAGTCAAATGATTATACTTAAAGCAAGGGTCGTGATTTTAGTTTTCTGTTAAAACAGGTGAATTCATATCATCACAGAAAACATCATTCCTTTTAGAAGTATTTCAAAACAAAAAGACAGGGATGCTCATTATAAGCTGCATTGCCATAATGTCTTCAGAAAAATATATCTTGAAATACTCAGCAAATGTTACCAGGGTCAGCCTCATGATCAACTATATGAGGAAGATACAGGACAGACATATAACCACAGACAGACATAATATACCAGACAATAAACGTACACCGCTCTTTGCAAGAGGAGCAAGGAAGCAATGAAGTACAGGGAGTGTAGTTAAAAAAATCTGGCCAAGTAAGAATTCTCTTAAAAATTAACAGCCAAAGTAAAGCCCCCAAACAAACACTGTATGAAATGGTAACAGAAGAACCATCTCTTTTCTGGTTCTTAAAGAAGTCTTCAAATCCAGCTGAATTTTGGCAAATACAATCTGCCTGCATGTCTTGAGTGTAAGGGGCAAGGTTTTGGTAGCGGGGCGTGGGGGGCTGCAGGGATGGCCAGCAGAGGCCAGGGGCTGCCTGGTGCCAGACACAGCCGGTTCCAGCCAGCTCCAGTGGACCCGCTGCAGGACTCAGCTGCGCCCTTCAGCCACACTGGTGACGCCTCTGGGAGAATGTATTTAAGAAAGGGCAGAGGAGGAGGGAACAAGAGGTGTGAGAAACAGCCCTGCAAACACCAAGGTCAGGAAAGAAGGAAGGGGAGAAGGTGCTCCAGTCACTGGAGCAGACATTCCCCTGCAGCCCATGGAAGGTTTGGAAGAGACCACGGTGGAGCAGGTGTTTCCCTGCACCCTGTGGAAGAGACTACGATACACAAGCAGGAATTTCCCTGCAGTCTCTGGACAGGATTAGGTCAGAGCAGGTGGATATTGCCTGAAGGAACCGCAGCCTGTGGAGAGCCCATGCTGGTACAGGTTCCCCTGACAGGAACTGCAGCGTGTGGAGAGGAGCCACACTGGAGCAGGGACAAGTGTGAGGAGGAAGGAGCGGCAGAGAGGAACTGTTACAAACTGACTGCTACCCCCATTCCCCATTCCCCTGCACCGCTCGGGACAGGAAGGGAGAGGTAGAAGAGTTGGGAATGAAGTTGAGCCTGGGGAAAAGGTGGTGGGGGGTTGTTTTAGTTTTTCTCTGTTTCTCACCATCCAACTCTATTTTAATTGGCAATAAATTAATTTTTCCCAAGTCAAGTCTGTTTTGCAGCTGGGTGGGTGTCTGGCTACCCACCAAGGTCATCCTATTACACCGCATGAGCTATCTTCCACATACAAATAAAATTCGTTACAGTATTTCCTTCCTGTTCCATACTTCATGGTACTTCCAATGAAGCATAATCATTCCTGCAGCATAGAACAAGGCAGTAAATTAAATACCAGTCAAATGAACTATAGCATCAGGAGAATTGTTGAGCCTGACATCACTAGCAGAGAAATAAATTTGAAATTGCACACATTATCAGTTTCTTTCCAGGTCTGTATGAAGGGGAATATAATGAAAAATAATGGAAAACGTTAACAGATAACATATAAACTGTTCTGGTGAAGGAACAACCAGTTAGCATCATCACTGGACAGAAAATTGTACGAAGTCAATCAACAAAATAAATATAAAGCCCTAAAACCTCTGAAGATATTCCCACTAGTATTATTGACGAGAATCTACATAAAACTAGATGACTACCTATTGAGACTGTAACATTTTGGGTCATTCTGTATGGATCCACTAATAACCTGAAGTATACAGGTACCATTAATACAGCCTCTAGTAACAAAGAACCACCTTGGGAGAAAACACAGTCAAGGTGGGAGGGGCACCAGAGCTTATAGCACTGTTGT
The DNA here is from genome assembly GCF_964195595.1 of Calonectris borealis. Classification (NCBI taxonomy): domain Eukaryota; kingdom Metazoa; phylum Chordata; class Aves; order Procellariiformes; family Procellariidae; genus Calonectris; species Calonectris borealis. The sequence continues at coordinate 18,274,840 of NC_134327.1, read as the reverse complement.
CAAGATCTCAGAAATTAATATTTGGTGTAAGAAACTTCTTAATCAGTGCGATCCAGCACTGGTTTCTTCTAGCTCTTGCTATCAATAATGAAGCCACTGCTACAATCTGCCTAGATCTACTTGATGCCAAAACATCAACACCACCAAATGTGAATTGTAAACTGCCTCACCAGATGCTCTGCTCAGATCTGAAGACAGAAGCATGTCACCAGTCACTTTATGTGAGGCATCTTCTGCCCACCTTCAAATGAGCAAGCTGATGAAGTGAAAAAGTCCATTTCAAACCAAGTGACTTTCCTGAATTCTGTGTTTGCTCTGAAGATTCATGTATCCACACACTACTGGGGTGATAAAATTAGTGATCTTGCCTAGAACCGTCCCCTTTCACTGCAAAGGAAGCACTTGGAGGAGGAAAAGTTTGAAGCAGAATCTCTCTGGATATCTGTGTTATTTCTGAAAAGAAGCAACTTACAGTTGCTTATAATATATGCTTTCCTGAGGGAGTGAGGGCACCTGATGTTCACTTGGGTCAATACAAAGTCTTGAATCTATAGTACTTGGGTACTGTTCTATCCACCGTGGTGCAAGCGACAGCTTACATATTCCAATAACGTCAAAAGCCAGTGGACTAAAGATATAATAATTATCTTAAAGGAATAAAAATTGCATAATGTATAGAGACACTAAATACAAGCTTTTCTTCTTGGAGCAACAGTCAGCAATAATAAACTAGGGCGTAGCTATAGTTGTTTTACCCTTTGCATCTAGAGCCACAGGGCAAGAAGGACTTGGGAGGAACACATTTGCCATCCAAGAATACAGGTTTGTTTGCGAAAGTGGAAGCTTAACACATATGCACAGCCAACTTAATAATCACCGTAGATGTCCTTCAAAGAAATGTTAGCAAAACAGGTATCAGAAAATAAATGGAAGTATTATAAATATGTGTCTGTTATCTTGCTCTATGACTCTCAAAGGAATACGATAACAAAATTATAGTTCCTCATTTTTCACTTCCTATTTTTCTTTTTTTTTTTTTCCTCTCAGTTATTCTCCCTTTTCTACTTTCACAAAGAAAAGGTGGCATTTTAATTTCTTGATGTTCCTCCCTTTTATCCTTCCTCCCTGCTGTCTCTTTCCTGCACTGCTCTCCTTTGCTATGTCTTCCTCTCCTCTCCTTTCCCAGAAAAGGCCAAGTGGCTGAATACTTCCCAACAGACCTTCAATTAAATTGCTCCTTCCAGGTTAGATGCATAGAAAGATTAAGTCCCTAACTTGCAAGTATTAAAGTCCTAAAGGTTGCTAGCTCCTTCTCCTCAGGAATTGTCCCCACTCCCCCTCAGCAACCACCTAACCATGGAAATACTTGTCAGTCCCCACAGCACATACTGCCTGCTGTCAGACATTTGCAGCACTCAACATGCAGGCAGTCAAGCTCAAGCATAATGCCTTCCTGTAAATGCATGTAAGTCCCCATCAACTATTATGCCCATGGGCCCAAGTCATTAAGCATGATAAAAAAAACAAAACAAAACGTTTAATAGACTGATCCCTTGTGAAATACAGACAGGATGATAGTGATGCAATCCCTTTACACCACAAAGTTAAACAGCTGGAACAAAACTGAGGACTTTTCTTCAAGGTCTTTACTGTCTGTAACTATTTTGATGAGTAAATGTTCAGAAAGGTAAGAAAGAAAGATATTTTAAATGAGTATAATTTTACAAACTGAACCTCTTACTTGCTAATCCAAGGTCACTGCCTTCTTGATCTTCTAATTCTCTATCTATGGATGCGACGTTCACATCATTAAAATGCAAATCTAAAGCAGAACCTGTTAAACAAAACATTGTATCAATGAATTATCCTTGAATTATCCATAAAACTATCATGACGGCTGAAACGAGGAACTTTATTTGACTATTTTTATAAGCGCTTCCATCATAGAACTCTTTCGCGTCTAGGTCATGATCTTAAGCATACTACAGACACACAGTGAAGGATATCCTCTGTATTTTCTAAAAGGGAAAACTTTGATATATAAGCTATTACAGCTCTTTAAGCTGGTGAGATGAACAGAGGATAATGGAGACGTGGCTATCTATCTGGATTTTCAATAAATCTGTGTCGCCTGTTGTGCTTAGATGTACATCAACAGAAAAAGAGGAAAAATAAAATTTTTATACCTATGTAAATATATTTTTTATTATTATTGAATAAAAACAGGTATTAGACCTGAGGAAAGGCACTGTAAATGCCCCTTACAACAATAAGCCCTCGGGGCAACGGAGGTATATATCAGGGCATACAGACATAAGGAATGTCAGAATATTCAAATGAAAATGTGCAATATTTTAAAATAAATAAAGTAAAAATAAAAATCAATATTTCATTTAGACTGAACCGTTAGACTGCCTTTCATTTTAAGGCTTAGGTCGGTCTAAAACTTCTCAGGGCAATGTCATGAAAAAGTTCTTATCAGTATACTTCTTATTAGGTCCACTGCTTATAAAGTGTTAGAAGTTGGATATTTTTTCCCTTTTTCCTCTTAACTTCTTTTCTGCACAGAAAGGGGTGTAATTAAGGAATTTATCCTTCCGTACCTATATTTTAACTAATGTTGAACAACTGCACAGTCAGGAAGACAGGAGAGAAGTCTGCATAAATACGGATTTTACAGATAGGAAAGTGACTATCCCAGTCACTGTGGTCAGTGATAGTGATCACCTTTGTCAAGAATTTTTAGATTTTATGTTGAAAATCATTATTAAAAACTGACACAAAGTCTAAATGAGTTGAAAAGGAACAAACAGAAGTAAAAGACACACTGGCTTGTGCAAAAGTTTCCAGAAGATCCAAAAGGGATCTCTTAATCTTTTTGGAATTATACTGATTTCTCTCTCATAGCCCAGTCCTAAACATTAGGCACTGTAAACTGCAGAAAATCTTGGGCAGAAGTACTAGACAGCTGTGAAAGTGCTGCAAGTCAGAAATTGAAAGGACCATTTGGATCATTAATACAAGACCAGTGCAGTGTTATTATGTATCGGCATTTTCTAATGTTGACTAGGCTATCTAACAGACTCCACAGTCTCGGAGCTCCAGATAATACATAAAGGGAGTTACTGACCTAGAAGCAGGATCCGTAGAACAGTGCTCAGCAGGAAGCTGCATAAGCTGTCCAGAACAAAATACCAGCCAAGAGATAAAATTCACATACTACACAATGATGCTGAGGACAAAGATACCTAAGAGTTAACATAGCTCTCTGTGAAGAGTTACTAGTCTGGGTCTCAAAAGCAACACAACTTTATTAGTATGGAGTTGTGCTCAAACAATAATCCTTATCTTTCAGCAGTACTGACAAAGCAGCTTGATGTCCAACAGTCAGAGGGAAGAAGTTCTCTCTGCATCATCATTTTGGCCTGAAGGGATATGCCTTAGCTTTTCAAAGTTTTCCAGCAATAACTTTCTCTTGGAGACAGGTGCCTAAGCCAGTCCTTCTATACAATAGAGTAAAGAGGGGAGAGATGGCCTCCTTTTATTTGATGACTCAACGTTTAGAGTGGCCACAAGTGCTGTGTGAAACCCAGATTAAAAGTCCCTCTTTCATACTGGGTTTTGGATCCCCATTGCTGCACTGTGCCTTCCCTACCTTGGCCTTTTCTGTAGGTAAGGGCCTTTCATCTGCAACACTGTAGCCTGCCTACCTTGCCCTTTCAGCCAACTGCTCTGGTAGTGTCTTCCAGAGGCTCTGGGGCAGTATGTTTCCTTTCTTGTTCTCAAGCTCACCATCTTGTTACGCTCACCGTCTGGCACCTGCCAACCCTCAGAGCATTGTTATGGTGGGTTCTCAGGGGAAGTGACTGCCACCGGTGTGAGAATCACGCTTCCTTTCTCCTCTTCTCCTACTCCTGATTGTAGCTTTTGATTTACATTAGAGGGACCCAATAATATCTTTGGACACAGCTCAAAAAACAATTAGCATGCAGCACCATGCACTGACCAAAGTGTGCTCCTATTAACACTAATAACATCATAATCAGGAAGAGCCCATAAGGAGTTTGGGATGGTCTTGATGAAAAAATACAGTTAATACAGTTAATATGGGAAAAGTATTATGTGGGAGAGAACCAGCCACTGCACTGGAGAGGATGCCCAAGAGAGGATGCTCGTCCGCCCTGCCTGTCACTTCTTTTCCCACCTGGCCGCTGGGACAGTTTTCTATTTCCCTTTCTTCTCTCTCTCTTTTCTTATGTTTCTATATTTGTCTGGAAATAATTTTCACCATTATGTGCCATCAGCTATGCAACCCACTAATAAATCTTCTCACTAACAAATCTTCTCACATGTGAACTTGTCTCAACATCCTTTGTGCAAAAATGCCATAGACCTGCGAGAGCAAACCTCTCATCACTACACTCCAGGATATTCTGGGAGAGATCCCTCTCACTTTCACCAAGTGAAGCTGTTCCACTTTCTTTCCAAAAATTCAAAATTCTCTCAGTCATGAAAAGAGAGGCTTTAAAATCCCATCATCAGCATCGTCATTATCTTTAAACAGGAAAACAAACTGTTTTTTTCTAGCTTTTGCAATTTCCCACATCACCCAGATGTTATTAATATTTTAAGTTATTTGTAGTGTCTGGCTCAGTATGTTGCTACACAAATATGACAAGCAGGAACAAAACACAATGAGGCTGACATAAATCATACTGCTCAAATAGTAGATCAAATCTAAGCCTGTACCCTTACTAAATCACTAACCTGTCATGTTTTCCTCATGTGAGGCCTTAACTCATTCTGCCACACTCATCCTCCCCTACCACAAAAAGGACTGCCACGTGTCCTTACTGTTTATTATCTAGATTTTCAAAGCTTAATTTCTGATACCTTCCGGCTCTCTCAGATTCCACCTCAGATGGTGGAAAGTCAGTGGAGTGCAGGGAGAGCACACAGACAGCATCATAAGATCACAACATATATGGGAAGCAGATGGACAGACACCAATTTTCCTTGATTGGCAAGTCTCCCAGACAGGCAAAATCCCCATGCTAGAGTATCCAACAGAAAGCAACAGAAGCAACCAAAACATTCCCAGGAGGAGGTCCACCCAGACCCTACACAGACCACAGGGTGGAGTATCAGGCTGGCAGAAGTCCCCTAAAGTTAAGGTCCCACCTTCTCCCTACTACCACATGAGTCGTTTCCCCTCACTGCTGCCCATTCCCAATTTATTCCTCTGCAAATCTGTCTCCTTTGACACTTTGCTTATCTAATTTCTCCATTCTCTTAAAAAATGTTTTCATTTATTCTTTTTTCTTTTCTTTTTTTTTTTTTTATTTTCAGGAGGACTTCAAACACCCTGCAGCTTTTATGTTCTCAGATTATGCTTCTTTCTTTTTTTTACCAGAACAAAACCAGACAACTCAACCAATCTCCCTTGACTCTGACAGGAGTAGACTGCAACAATATACCATGTTCCACTCCATCATTCCTCAGTTTTCAACATATTGTCCAAGCCTCAATGCTAAATACTAGATCCATCTGATTGGTATGCTGCCCTGCACCCTTGTCTTCCCCAGCTCTTGGGGACTATTACTCACGGAGCAGACAGAGCTCCCCGTAAGATCAAGATAAAAGGCCACAGAAAGGGCTACAGACCCCACTGTCTGACAAAGCTTACTCAATCCTTGCTAATGTAACTCTCCTGCATTTCCCGTAATCCTTTATCCAAACTCATTCATCCCCTTTTCCCATAATCACCTAGCCCCTTCCCTTGCTGCAGCTCTTTTTCTACCCCTTTTTTTTATGATTCTTCAATCCACCACTTCCTACAAGAACACTATGTATTTATTTTCCGTTCTACAATAACGTCTTAATTTTCTGCTCTATTCAGATTACGTGCAGCACTTTATTTTCAATTCCATCTTGTATATCCACAAAGCAGAACTCTGGAAAAGAATTTTTATATATATATGAAATTATTTTAAGGAAAAAATCCAAAATCTACGCAGTTACCATAAAGTACACTAACTTACACATACATGAGACATGTATTTTATGATTCATATTCTATTAACAAACATAGCATACTGAAAACTGTTTTAGAAAAACATCCGTAGACACCAGAGGCATACTCTAACTCAGAGGAATCAAGAGTCTCTTATGCTCAATAATATAACCACATTGGGACATGGGAAACATAGCACATCACTGTTTAAACGACTTTGCAACACTTGTTCAGTATATCATGATTTAAAAATTATAACGAATTAGCACCACATCTAGTATACAGAAATTAGACCATAGTTTTTATAGTTATATGAGTAACTTGTTACAGCCAACTAGCCTCCACTTATTCCAGAAGCAATGTTTATCTTGACAAAAAAGTGATTTCGTTCCATAGTATATCTTAAAATATTAACCATAAGCCGATGAAATTATATTACTTGCATAGAATAAAAACTAAAATCCTGCTCATTCTAATTCTGAAATTTAAAAATAATTTAAAATTTATTTTCTGTTCTAACACACAGATCATCAAACAAACCTTTAAGGAAAGCAAGCTATACACTTGTGAGACTGCAGAAAAAGATCCAACATTTAATATTCTGCATAGGTGTCTTTCCTAAAAAAATTAAAAGAGAGAATGCCTAACTTACCATGCCGAAGTGCTGACTCACTGTCTGCAGTCTCCTGGTCGCTGCTACACATCGATTTAAACACAGAAAGCTTCAAGTACACCAGCTAATCACAGCAACTCCCTGATCATGTGACTTACACCACAGAACGTGGAATACAGCATCTTTCAAATCACAGCATTCCCTGCCACAGCCTCCTGAATAAACCACATTTAGTGTAAAAGTGCCACAAATTTCAACTAGTTTGTGGATAACACTAAATTAAGGGGAGCAGCTGATACACTCGATGGCAGGACTGCTATTTAGAGGGATCTCAAAAGGCTGGAGAACAGGACTGACAGAAACCTCATGAAGTTCAACAAAGGCGAATACAATAATGCTTCATGTGGGACAGAATAATCCCTTGCAACAGTACAGGCTGAGGGCCAAATGATCAGAAAGCAGCATTGCAGAAAAACATCCAGGAATTCTGATGAATGACATGTTCAGCATGTTCTGTGGCAATAAAAGCTAACAGCATATTGGCCTGCATTAGTAAAAGTGTAGCCAGCAGGTTGGGATAAACAATTATTCCTCTCTATCCAGCACCTGTGAGACTGTAGCAGGAGTACCATGACCAGTTTTGAAGTTCCCAGTGTCTAATTATTATTGAAATATTTATCTCCTTTTACCATTTTCCACATCAACAGCCTAGCTGGTTGGAAGCATGGGAAAGGCTCTGGGCTAATGACAGAAATTTTGGAAGTGAGTATTTCCCAGAATCTGTCCTGTGCACCCAGAAAGCAAGGGCTCCTCCTCTTTGTGTCCTTTCAGATCTGGTCCACATAGTGTGAACAAAAGATTTTGTCCTTGAACGTACAATTAACCAGACTGGAGAATATGCAGTCAGCCAAAGAAAAAATCTCACATTTTCATGTGAACATGGTAAGATCTGTAATTGTACCTGCTATAGTAACATTAAAAAAAAAAAGTCAATTCTCATCAGCCCACCAACAGAAGTTGAGGAGATAGTACTTCTAGCAACACAGCGAGTTGCATTATGAAGGTTTTACACATTTTTTTAAATCACTGGCCAATACCAATGCCAAAATTCCAGTTTAAATGTCCCATCCACTCATTTCTACGCTCACACTGGAGACTTTGTGAAAAATAATGATTTTGGGTGAAAACATTTAAATTAAATTTCAGATATTGCTTTTAATTATATATAATAAAGCAGGTGTGTACAACATTACTGTCTTTACCAATAAGCTCTTTGAACCTATGCTGAAACAAGAACTTGAATAATGCAACAAAACATGTACAATCGGAGATTACATGTTAAGGCTTACCTATTACCGATTCAACTGTGTTACTGCCAGAATAGAATGGGAGAGCTTTGGCACTGATAGCAGAAACAGTTGTAGGAGATGAACTATCTGATCCAACGCTGGAGGCCAGACTCGAAGTTATACTTGAAGCAAGCGGGTTAACAGCTGAAAAAACACTGAGATGATTCTGTTAAAAAAAAAAACCAAACAACATAGGTATACACACACAAACACACTTACACAGATGTATGTACAAACATATAAAATAGACAGAATGTATTTTTAAAAGTAGTTACTTTAATTCAAACAGAAAGAAATCCAGAAGAACCCTCTGAATGAATACATTAGGATAATTTTCCTTATCATTTACCAGCAAGTGCATTTCTCCAATGTGGTTGGACATCACTACCATACGAAGGAAATCTGCTTTCAGAAAAAAGGTATTTAAATACTTGCAAACAAGCTCTACAAACATAATTAGTTAGCTGAAGTCTGATGCTCCTTTTCAAAAGGAAAATATCTATTGAGGAATTGTACCATTTCATTATGCATTCATAGGCAAATTATATTCTTTTTTTTTTTTCGATCTGCAAATTTTCTCATTTAAGCGAAATGCAATTGGTGCATAAACTGATCTTCGGTTTAGATAGTTGAGAAACATGACGGCACTGCACACATGTATAATGTTATATAATGACCTGTACTACTTCTACCTGTGCTACTTCTTTCTAGCTGAACATTTTTTTCATGCAAATCACACCTTTAAATTATAAAATGTAAAAAATGCAAACAAAATGTAACCATGTGACATTCTAAACAGGAAAATAACTTCACAAAGTCTACAGGGACTTGGTGCAAAGTTTCCAATATATTAATTCATTATATTGTTTATTGTTTATTTATTCCCTCCAATTTTTTAGTTAATAAAAACAACATTTAACTGTGACTGAATCAATCCATGCATCCTCTCGTTGCCTTTTGTGTGATAAGCAGTGATTGTGCAGTATCTACTCTTCTGATTTCTGCCAATAACACAGAAAACTTCTATTTCAAAGCTATAGTGCAAAATTGAGGCCAATAATGACCATGAGAATGAGTAATTGTTTCTTTAAAAATGGGCACAAACTGAAATACAGAAAGTTCCACTTAGACACAAAAAAATTTTTGCTGCGATGGTGGCCAAACACTGGAACATGTTGCCCAAAGAGGCTGTGGAGTCTTCAATTTTGGAGATATTCAAAACACTACTAGACAAAGCACTGAGCAATCTGCTCTAGCTGACCCCACTTTGACAAGGGAACAGATGGACTACAGACCTCCAGAGAATCATAGAATCGTTTGGGTTGGAAGGGACCTTTAAAGATCATCTCATCCAACCCCCCTGCCATGGGCAGGGGCATCTTTCACTAGATGAAATGCTTGAAATGATGCTCAAGGGCCCACCCAACCCAACCATGAACACTTCCAGGGATGGGGCATCTCTGGGCAACCTGTTCCAACAGCTCACCACTCTCATAGTAAAGAATTTCATCATTATATCCAATCTAAAACTACCCCCTTTCAGTTTAAAAACATCGCCCCTTCTCCTGTCACTACGGGCTCTGGTAAAAAGTCTTTCTCCGTCTTTCCTATAAGCCCTTTTAAGTATTGCAAGGCCGCAACAACACCTTCCCGGAGTCTTCTCTTCTCCAGGCTGAACAACCCCAATTCTCTCAGCCTTTCTTCACAGCGAGGTGTTCCAGCCCTCACTCTCTCTGGTCATTTTTGTCTCTCTCCTCTGGACCCACTCCAACAGGTCCATGTCTTTCTTGTACTGGGAACCCCAGAGATCCAAGTGGGGTCTCACCAGAGTGGAGTAGAGGGGAAGAATCATTTCCCTCGACCTGCTGGCCATGCTTCTTTTGATGCAGCCCCAGATAATTGGCTTTCTGGGCTGCAAGTGTAAGTTGCTGGCTCATATCCAATTTTTCACGCACCAGTATCCCTAAGTCCTCCTCTGCAGCGCTGCTCTCAATCCATTCATCACCCAGTCTGTACTGATACTGGGGACTGGCCCGACCCTGGTGCAGGACCTTGTGCTCAGACTTGTTGAACTTCAACAGAGGTCCCTTCCAAGCTCAACTATTCTATGATTCTATGATACGCTTTTCCAAACTTTATTCCAATATTGTAATTTACACTGAATTCACAACACATTCGCCAATATCTCAATGCAACATGTTAAATGGAATATTTCTTTGCTGCTTTCTGTTTTGATAAATGTTTGAGCCGAAAAAAAAAGTAATCTCTGAACCAGCAATATATATTAAACCATAAAGAACAGCTGTATAATTAAAAAAGTAAAATGAAGAAATGACAAGGCATAGGATTCTTAGGTTATAAGCCTGATCATGATCCCCGTCATTGGAGAAACATGATATCAAAGTCAACACAAGTAGGAGAGGCAATACAGGCTTTTCGTATTACCGAAAAATTATCAGACTCAAAATATATCCCCTTTTGTCCTGCCCCATCTTAAGCTGAGGCCTCTTGGTGAGAGGGAAGTGAAGAAATTTCACACACCCACACAAAGCTCATGGATTTCTTCAGTTAGTTCTCTTTCTCCCCGGCATAAACACCTACATCTACTCGACTATTTAGTCTCTTTTTCCTCCCTAACATATTTACAAACAGCAAGTTTCTTGTCCCACCCTATACCTACAGACAGATGCACTCCTGCAGCTCAAAGATTCCTTCTTCTGTTTTGACAGACCAAGACTGACCCTATCTGTGACTTCAAAACTCCATTCTGGGTGATGTCTAAACAGAACGGAGAGACAAAATAAACAGAAATGAGACAGGATTAAAAGGTTATTAAAAAAAGATGTCTACAGCTTTATAACTACATAGCAGAATTTCATACATTCTGCACTATTTAAATGGAGATTAAATAACACTTTTTTTAAAAAAGAAGAAAATTAAAACAACTTGCTAAGTATTCTTAGGATCACGGGATAATAGGAAAATTCAGGCTGGAAGGAACTTCAGGAGATCATCTAGTCCAACCTCCTGATTAGGGCTAGGTCAGCTATGAAGTCAGATCAGGTTACTCAGTGTTTCAGCCAGTCTAGTCTTGAAAACCTCCAAGGATGGAGAGTGCACAACCACACTCAGCAACCACTGCTTGTCTCTCCCCATGGTGAAAAAAATTTTCCTTATACCCAGTCTTAGCTTCTTGTTTCAATTTATGCCTGTTGTCTTTTGTCCACCCACTGTGCACCACTGTGAGCAGGCTGGCTCCATTTTCTTGACGACCTCCTCATAGGTGTTAGAAGGCTGCTACTAGGTCGTTCTGAAGCCTTCTTTTCTCCAAGCTATACAAGCCCTACTTCCTCAGCCTCTCCTTGCAGGGCAAGTGCTCCAGTCCCCTGACCATCTTGGCAGCCATGTGCTAAGCTTGTACTAGTTTACTGATGTAATCCCAGTACTGTGAGCCCAAAACTGGATGCAGTATTCTAGGTGTGGTCTAACAAGTGCTAAGCAGAAGAGTAACCCCTTCCGTTGATCTACTTCACGCTCCTGTTAATACAACCTGGGATAATGTTGGGCCTTCTTTGCTGCCAGACCACACTGTTGGCTTACATTCAGCTTGCTGTCTACAAAGACCCTCAGGTCCTTTTCTGCAGAGCTGCTTACCAGTTAGTTCTTGTTCTCAGCCTCTATTGTTGCAAGAGGCTCTTGCTTCTCAAGTTCAGGATTTTGCACTTGTCCTTAATGAATTTAATAAAGATCTTGTTGGCCTATTCCTCTAGTCTGTCTACATCTCTCTAAATGGCAGCCCAGCCCTATTGACTGGTCCCGCCAATTTCATGTCATCTGCAAAATTGATTCCCCCACCAGATTGTTGATAAAGATGTTAAACTGAGTATGTCCTATTTACTCTGTTACAAACATTAATAGCAGTAGAAAGTCATGTAAAAACTACTTTTTAGGGCAAATCACAAAAAATCAAAAGAGTTTCCAAGACGCCCACTCTCACTAATTTATAGATGCGTAGGGAAAAAAACCCAATGTATACTTCTAAACTGGTTCACATGCCATGACTCTTCTATACAGAACTCATGGGACTCACCTCTAACTATCTTGTGTTTTCTCTCCTTATTTATTCTGCACCATTCCTCCTGCTTTTTAAGTGTAAGATACATTTTAATCCTCCACTTTAGATTATACACTCCTGTGTGGCTGCATGAATGGCAAATGGTAAAACTTCTGTTCTCATTTATCTTGATCATTGTCATTAACAAAGCATCAGGGTTCTTGTTCTAGCAATGCAAAGCTGGCAGAGTTTTAAGCTCATTTGCATATATAGAATGACCTCTAACACCTGATGGATTTAGCTTCATGACAGGCCAAAGCTATGCCCTCTTCCCTGTCGCTAACTATTTTTCTAGTTTTGAGCATCTGATGCTTGAACAACTGTATCTTCCGTCTGGTCTACCTTAAATTTTATCAATCCATTCCCAAATCAAGTTAATCCAAAATTAACTTGAAAACTCTGCAATGAACTTGCTATAATCAAAATCATCCTCAAATTGCCTCATATTCTTCTCATCCTTGGTACTCCCTGCAGCACACATCTATTGTACATTTTCACAGAACCCAGAGCTGCCTATCCAGGACCATGTCCAGACAGCTTTTGCATAATTCCCAGGAGGAAGACTCCACAACCTCTCTGGGCAACCTGTTCCAATGCTCAGTCTCACACGCACAGTAAAAAAGTATTTCCATATGTTTAGGCGGAACCTCCTGTGTTTCAGTTTGTGCCCATTGCCTCTTGTCCTGTTTCTGAGCACAAATTTTCCTTAGACTATGTTGTGAAGTGCCACATAACTTTGATTTGTATTAATAAATTATCAAAAAGGGCAAAATATTTACAGCGCTTAGCTTTTGGCAATACCTGCTCAGCGCTTAGCTTTTGGAAATACCTGCTTGTTGTCTTGTTCATTTATTTTCTGCTGATTCTCATCTGGGAAGCTTCGATGCTTTGCCTAAAAGAAGAATAATCTCTGTAATATATGAACTTATTGAGTCATTGCTGTAAAATATATTATTAGTTTATGAAGGGTCAGTGACATCTCTGTAATGCTATCTTTCAGGCAGACTTCATTTCCCTCACTGCAGGCGCATACGGAGAATTGAATTTTAGTGATCATAGAGTAAATCTACGTGGAAAAGGAACAGCAGTTGCAATTGTTCCACTTATATGTATAATTGAGCACATGCAAGTTATTTCTGGTCCAAAAATTGAGTAGCCATGTTAGCATTATGCTGTGACAGAAATAACATGTCCCAAACGCTCACCAGCTGAGAGGCTGGTGGGATAGAAGCCTGAGGTAGCCAAAAATTTGAGTGGAACTGCCTACATTTTCCCTAAAAGTGATCATGCTACAAATAAAAAAAGAAAAAAAAAATTCAAATATAAGGGCAGATTTTCTTTGAACACCATTTTGTAATAAGGTAACTTTTGAAACAAGTCAGACATACTTAAATAAAAGGGAATTCTAAGCAATTTCTCTTTGCCCGCTGTGTTCTTGCAGAGCAGGATCAAAGGATCTCTGTTCTTTTCAGGCCAGTAATTTTCAGTGACTTCCTGAACTGCAGTAAACTCTGCAAGTTTGCGATCTGTCTCCTTAGGAAAAATGGTTCTTCCTGCTGCCTTTGAGCAGTCTTGTTGTGTCTGTTCCTTGTTTCCTTTGGGAGATTTCTAATCTGTCTTGCAGTGAAAGCTCCCTAGCAGTAACAACTCTCCTCCTCTTTATATGCCTCCCACCACTCTAGATATTTTTTTATCAGTTGCAAAGTCCATCACTGCTTTCTCTCTAGACAGGTTCAATGTGGCCACTAAAAGGCAAGCACATGACGTTCTTGCTGCTCAGACACATTCTTTGTAGTAGTACATTACTCACTAATTGTGACCAAAACAGCAAAATAGATCTTCACGAATAGTTACATAATTTCTCAGTTACTGCTGCCTCATGTCCAGAAAGCAGCTATTTGATACTGTAACTGCCTTGCTTCCATGACATTTGATCAATGATCACTTAATCCTTATATTGGGAGATGGAAATCTTTCCTATCACAATGACCAGCTCGCTAACCTATGGTCTGTCTGAACATCTACATGTAAGAAAGCAATCCTGCCTGGAGAACTTTACTCTAGAGTAATGATCTTGCCATCACCTACAAGTTACCATTTACAAAAACCACTTTCCTTCCTTTCACTCTTTTTCCACCTTTTACTTCTGCACTTCTCTGTGCATCTCAGGTTATAGAAATCAATCTGACAAGTCACAGGTTTGCAAGAAGGCTGATCAGCTGGGCTGCAGCTTTTTCAAATGTGCCATTGGAGCTCATTTTTTTAAACAGTTCCTTTATGACAATTTAGAAGTATAACTAGTTTTATAACAGAGCGAGAAAAATTTAGCTTTAACAGGTAAATCCTGGGCTTTCAGCTTTTTTTCTCTCAGGAGCTGTTTCATATCCCTGAAAATGGTCAGTCTTGCCTTCTTCCAACTGTCTCTAGTATTGCCTGTTTTCTCCCCACCCCCGACTAAAGGATTGTAACTCCTCACCAACTTCAATTTCAACCACTCTCCTCTCAATGCTAACGCTACAGATCTCTCTCTCTCTCTTCAAGAGGCTTGTTATATTTTATCATCTATGTCTGTCTCAGCAATGAACTTGTCCAAGGAGAGAGGCAGCTGCAGGTGGGAGAAGAAACAGACTCAAATCAAAGACTGGAACTCATAAATAGTATCAACAGCCAGAAATTAATGCATCTTTTCATCATCAGTTCTCAACAATAATTAAAACTGAATCCTACCAAGTCTAGCTATGATTTTTTTTCCACTGTTATCTTGCTCTGTTCTTGGCAACATGGGCTCAAAATGACAATCACCACATTTCTGCAAAGTTAGAATTTACTGCATGTCAGCTGAGCTGCAGTGACTGTTTGCATGAGTGTTCTTGGCCTGTGACAATTGTAAAGTAACTTGATGCAGTTTAGCTTCCCAAAGAAGAGGGTTCCAAACTCTGTGTTCTAAATTATCAAAAATCAGTGCTGGTACACGAGGCAGACAACATTTTCTGCTGAATCTAATTTAACTTAAGATTGCATTTGTACTTCTAGATCCATATTATTCACATACCTGATCTTCTCGTTCAAAGCCTGGTGCTTTTGGATAGCTAGATGTTGGTGAAGAAACACCTGATGTGCTACACTCAGAACACAAAACGCCATTTGCTAATGATCTCTGTCTACAAAGAGGTCCAAGGGGTGATAAAGAACTACTGCTACCAGAACTTGATGTTACAGTTGGACTTGAAGAACAGGAAATCTGTAGAAGACAGAAAACAATGTCTAATACACTCTATGATTTTTTTTTTAATGCTTACAGCTACAGTCTCCCGCTGTAACACAATCAGTTGAAATTATAAATTAATTTCAGTCTTACGTAAATACAACACTAACTTTGGTTGATTTGAATATATTTTTGGTATTAGCTTAAAAAAGCAGCAGATGACAAAACATGGAGCTATTGTAAATATACAGACCTCAAAAGGAGATGCATTTGTACGCACCAGAATATAGACTTGTTTGGTCCCTAAGCACAAAATGAATCACAGGCGGACATTACTCTACTTAATGGATATTAATTTACAATAAACGAATACTTGCTTTCTGACAAGCCTGAATTCCATTCATTCATATATTTCTTAATTTACGGTTTAATGCAAGCATTATACAACATTTCACTCTTTTAAAAGAACTCATCCAGATCAAGCCAAGCAGTTCAAAAAGAAAAAGACATGTAGAATCTTGGCAAAAAGCATTTCAATGCTTGTTTGTAAATCTCAAAAGGCTGTTTTCTGAGACTCTTAAATATTAAAATGTTTATTGATTAATAAATAAACATTTTAATATTTAAAATCATTACTGAATTTATTATTTTTAGTTCTGCTGTACATTTTCCAGAGAGTTTTAAACTTCTGAAGTAAAAGGCTTAAGCTGAAGGTACAATCTGTAAGTAGGTCTGGACAATTTTTTTGGCTAAAAGTACAATTCCCATCAATCTGAAATTTATGAACTCAGCTGCCAGCATCCTACAATAATATGTCTGAGTGGAACTGTGGGCATTGCTTGTTTCTACATTTTTTAAGTAAACTGTTCAATTTTCTTAAACTAGATTTATAACTAGACTCACAAAGGCAGTACGGAAATAATTGCATCCTACATTTATGCCTAACAGCCCAGTGGTGAGAACGCTGATTGATGATACACATTTCAATCCCTTCTGTCCTTCTTTTGGAACAGAATCTGCTGATTCTCAAGGAACTGAACTAGTCAACACAATAATGGAGTGAAATTCTGCCAAAGTTGTTCTGGTTTGTTTAAATACAAAATACACATTGAATCAGACAGACTAAACAAGAATAACTATATGGTTTACTGTTAAACTCTCAACTTAGGGTTAACTCTAACCCTTAATTTTACTCTATGCTCCAAAGAATGTGAAAGTATTTTAAGCAAATCAGAATTTTAACGGGAGACACCTCTCTCCCCAGAACAGTATAACCTCAAAATGTCTCTCCTGAGCAGCAGGAACCTCAGATTCAAATTCCTGTAAATCAGGTAAAGGACAGACATGAACCTAGATGAGGTCTTAACCCTCGACAGAAAAAAAACATCTCCAACAATTGTAAGCCCTATACTCACTGAAGATTATTACCTATGCATTCACTCACTCCTATCCCTACAGAAAATCTCCTGTCACGAACCTTATCTATGTGGAGTTCTGTAATTAGATTGCTTCTGAAATCCAAGACAGCTTCTCTACACAACAGTCTGAAATGTACATATACCCTGAAAGCTGACACAAGTAGAAGAGTGCGCGCCACAGCAAAAATAATTAAATTGATAGGGTTTACTCAGATAAAATTCCTTTTGAAGTCAGAGGCTGAAGAATTCATGTTTTGACCAGAAGCTTGTTACAACATACAATGGTTCTTTTTGCTGTTACCATTTACTCTAAATCCAAAACTGAGGATTGCCCCTGTGCATGGCGATGCTAAGTTTGCACATTTTTTCAGCTCTAAAATACTGAAATCCTTTCTTCATGCTAGAGAGAAAAAGAAAATAAAAGGACACTGCCAGGAAAAAAAACACACTGCTCTTCAGTGAAATTAAATTTTTTTTTGGTTTTGGTCAATAAAAATATGCTAAGGTATTCAGTTCCATATCAAAAGATTTTGAAAACGTTTTATGAATAACATAGTTTGTAAGTACACTTCAAAACATACTTCTGGTAGCACAAGGCTGCTTAATGCAGCAGAGAAATACGTAAGATAAAATGACTAGACAGCGAAGGCAGACTAACACCTGAAGTAAGATACTAATTTAGATAAGCTACTGACTCAATTTAAGGATGAGTTCCCTAATCTGCACAGAGTGTTTCTCAGATGCATATTTCATGTCCACTCTTTCAGCTAGGCAGGCAACATAGATTATTTTACTGACACAGGAAGATGTGCATCATGGTTGCTTCCCTACAACCTGCTTGACCTAAGGAAGAGGGAGGAAGGAAGATAGCCATTATGGATTACTTGTCCTGGAGTGCTATCTGCAGACAACAGAGTCATAAGTGGGGAACAATGCCTCTGTTCACCCAGAAGTACTGGGCTTGAGGTACAGAGCTACTGGTCAAGATCAGATGATATCAGGTGTGTAGACCATTAGATAAGACCATAAGGTGCCACTCATGATCCTTCTGGTTACAATAGGTATCAACGGTGGCATTAACATACATATATAGCTGTAAGCATTAAGAGCTTGCAATACAATTTTGTGTAGTTTTGCTCTGAAAAACTAAACTAAACTAAAACAATCGCTCAACCCCTTAAGATGCAGGCAGCATTATCTGATTACATTCATGTTTAGGCTTTTAGTCTTAATCTCTGAAGAGTCCACCAGGATGACAATAGACAGAGATAGCCTCTACTCTGTGTTTTATATTTTTCAGAAAAGAATAGTTAAGTTTTAATAACTGGATTACACAGTACCAGAAATTTCATGTGACTCAACTTGCAAAGAAAATACAAAGAACTCATGCAAATAAAGCAGGAAAAGAAAATGGGTCATGTAATATCCACGGCAGGTTAAACACACAAGCAAGAAAAAAAAAAGGCAACTACACAGAAAAATCACTCTTTTTATCTGAAGTTATTATTTAGAATTTACTCTTCTCTATCTCCTGTGTGCCCCTATACTGTACACTTATCTTTATTTAAGGACATAAGAAATGTCCTCTCACTTTTGCAGAGGTTACAAAAGAACAACTTTTTCAATTTCACATCTTTGCTCAAGGCGATAGGAGGACGCCTGAACATTTCTGACACACTACAAGTCAAAAGATGCCAAGCTTGCCTTAACAAGGGTCACATCCTCATAATTTTGTAAATGCACAGACCTGGCCTCTTAGATTCTTACGAAGAAATCATTTGTCATTATTCTTCACTGCAGCTAAATTGCTTAGAAAAAGAGCATTCTTTCCCTTGGTGATACATTCTTTCCCTTGGTTCTTGCCTATTTGAGGCCTTTGTTTACAGCTGAACTTCTACAAAGAAAATGAGGAAACATATACCTATAAAACTAGTTATATTTCCTATGAAAATAGCAGCTTCTTGAGTTTCTTGATTTGCATTATATTTTGTGGCTTTAAATGTTATATTGCCTACATTTGGGGGGGGTGGAGGGGAAGATGACAGGAAGAGGTAACGTAGGTATTTTTAATTAAGCTGTAAAACTAATTTTGCTCTCAAGTAATTTATTTTCTTTCTACATCCCTCACTGTCTCAGAACACTAATTCCACAGTAAAGGAAGCATGATTCATCACCATTGTTCAGACTTAGATTATGCACACGTAATCAAACTCAGTTGCACTATCACAGCTTAATAAACTATTATTTACCAAATGAGTGTGGTAACTGATCATGTGCACACGGTCAAGCCATCTTAGTTATGAAACAGACAACTTGATGCCTTAATGAAGGCAGCAGAATGTTAGCACTGAGTCTGCAATCAGGATGAGCTATGCAGGCACACAATCTTTACCGCAACTGAGCTGACAAACACTGACTTCTTAACTATGCTAACTCGAACGTGTGATCAAGTACTTACACATCTCTGATAAACCTGATAAAACAAAGATGGTGCTAGTTATCCTACCTTCACCCATTGTGATCAACATATATTCTATGCAAACATTCAATCTTTTAAATACATCATGGACTCTGGGCATAATGACATCATGGCCAACATTTCTATCCTTTTACTCTTCAAAACTATGATTTATTGTTCTGAGCCTAGAAGGGCTAACGTAAGTATTCTATAATTGATAAACGCAATTAATCTTTAACGTATCTCCTATTTAATCTCCAGAATAAACAGCAAGTCTTCCTATTAATTTTGCAGTGCCACGAACTTGAACAATATTTTATAGGATCATAGAATGGTTTGGGTTGGAAGGGACCTTAAAGATCATCTAGTTCCAATCCCCCTGCCATGGGCAGGGACACCTTCCACCAGACCAAGTTGCTCAAAGCCTCATCCAACCTGGACTTGAACACTTCCAGGGATGGGGCATCCACAGCTTCTCTGGGCAACCTGTTCCAGTGCCTCACCACCCTCATAGTGAAGAATTTCTTCCTTATATCTAATCTAGATCTACCCTCTTTCAGTTTAAAGCCATTACCCCTTGTCCTATCGCTACACGCCCTTGTAAAGAGTCCCTCTCCAGCTTTCTTGTAGGCCCCCTTCAGGTACTGGAAGGCTGCTATAAGGTGTCCCCAGAGCCTTCTCTTCTCCAGGCTGATCAACTCTCTTAGCCTGTCTTCATAGAAGAGGTGCTCCAGCCCTCTGACCATCTTTGTGGCCCTGCTCTGGACTCGGTCCAACAGGTCCATGTACTTCTTATGTTGGGGGCTCCAGAGCTGGACGCGGGGCTCCAGAGCTGGACGCAGTGCTCCAGGTGGGGTCTCACCAGAGTGGAATAGAGGGGGAGAATCACCTCCCTTGACCTGCTGGCCATGCTTCTTTTGATGCAGCCCAGGATACAGCTGGCTTTCTGGGCTGCAAGGGCCCATTGCCGGGTCATGTTGAGCTTCTCATCAACCAACACCCCCAAGTCCTTCTCCTCAGGACTGCTCTCAATCCATTCTCTGCCCAGCCTGTATTTGTGCTTGGGATTGCCCCAACCCATGTGCAGGACCTTGCACTTGGCCTTGTTGAACTTCATGAGGTTCACACAGGCCCACCTGTCAAACCTGTCAAGGTCCCTCTGGATGGCATCCTTTCCCTCCAGCGCGTCGACCGCGCCACATAGCTTGGTGTCATCGGCAAACTTGCTAAGGGTGCACTTAATCCCACTGTCCCTGTCGCCGACAAAGATGTTAAAGAGCGCCGGTCCCAATACCGACCCCTGAGGAACACCACTCATCGCTGGTCTCCACTTGGACATAGAGCCATTGACCACAACTCTTTGAGTGCAACCATCCAGCCAATTCCTTATCCGCTGAGTGGTCCATCCATCAAATCCATGTCTCTCCAATTTAGAGACAAGGATGTTGTGCAGGACAGTGTCAAATGCTTTGCACAAGTCCAGGTAGATGATGCCATTTGCTCTTCCCTTATCCACCAATGCTGTAACCCTGTCACAAATTTGTCAGGCATGATTTGCCTTTAGTGAAGCCATGTTGGCTGTCACCAATCACCTCCTTATTTTCCATGTGCCTTAGCATAGCTTCCAGGAGGATCGGCTCCATGATCTTGCCGGGCACAGAGGTGAGACTGACTGGCCTGTAGTTTCCTGGGTCTTCCTTTTTTCCCTTTTTCCCTATTTACAGACAAATTTTATCATACAGCTAGGCCTTTGCTCTGTATCATCACCTGACTTAGGTACACTGCAGTTAGGTACCAGTAACAAAGAGACCTGATATATGGAGAAGATCAGCAGTATAGTCCTAAAGCGTGAGCTGAGCGTGTTTTAAGGAGAGGTGATAAGATTCTTGACATTTTTTGGCTGAAAAGCTGCCCAAAAGAATATGCATTTTGTATTGCTATAATAACACTAGAAAGCTAATCAACCAGCTAGAGAAAGCATATAAAGTAGCAACTATGACTATGGTTGCACGCACTGAGACAGCCTAGTTAATCCAACTCTCATGGCACTATGAGAAAAACGGACATAGGACAAACATTTGGGTATGTTAAATTGCAGTAAATTTGCAGGATATAAATAAGAACAGTTGAAATGAAGGGACGACATTCAGGTGAGGCAGAAGCTTATGGCTGAGAATGATGCATATGTATGGGATGCAAAGGACTGCATGCCTGAGAGATTATTTTGGCAAAGGTGACTGAGGAAAGGGGTAGATAGCAAAAGTAACTGAGGAAAAGGGGAGCATAGCATATTGGATGATGAAACGTTACATAACTGAAGATTCATCGAAGGATATGCAAGGTGTAATGGAAATATGAGTAAACGTGAAGAAGTGGTAACATAACCAACTTCATTAGCAAAGTAGGGCATCAAAGTTTAAATGGTGCAAGCAATGTATCTGAAACACGGATCAAGCTATTTCAAGACTTGTATGCACAGAAATATTCAAGAAACGTTGTCTACTACCATTTCCCATAACCAAGGAGTTCAGATTAATTTTACCAGCGCAACAGAAGAAATGATACTTAAGAGCCAATTAGAGTTAAATAAACGGTGACAGAAAAGAAATCTGTGTCATAAAAAAAGGAGCAGTAGGAGAATGAGTAAAAAGGAGTGTTCTTTCTGGCAATTAGATGACACTGAACAGAGCACAAAAGAGTAGTAATGGTTAAGAACAAAAAGAGCTGAAAGTAAAAGTTGCTGGTGTAAATGCAGCTCCTAAAGAAGACACATAAGACTGGGAAAAGGATAAGTGAATTTGTTGCTACAATGCATACAAAGACTCTGAATCTTACTTAAGGCACTTCAGAGCTCTGATGCAATATGAGAAAAACTGGGTATGCCAAGAAAGCCAATCTAGGACTTGCTAGAAGCAACACAACAAAAAGAAAGATAGGGGGTGATGGCAAGTGTAGAGAAACAAGTAGTACTAATTGAAATGAAAAATTATTATCAAGGGAGATACTGTACCACATTGGGTAAGCTGCACTGTGGAGGTTAAGTGCATTTAGATGATACAACTGGTGGAGTATAAAGCAAAGGGAACTGCAAAGACAGACTGGAGAAAAACAGTACTATCAAAGATCAGGTGAAGGGACTGTCAAAAGTATAATGTTAGATGCTTCAAACCAGAAGGCAGAACATGGAGGTAAAGAAACATAGATGTAGAAGCTCTCCACGGAAACTGAACTCACACTTATCAAAAAAGGCTGAAAAGCAGATTATTTCCTGACTAAAATGTTAAGGAAAGATACAGCAGAGCAATGACTGATGACAGCCCAATTGACAAGACAACTTAGATGAAGACATAAGAATACAGTATAGGTGAGATAAGAAGGTATATATTTAAAACAATTATACAGCCTCCCTCACTATCAACCTGGATCATACAGAATCTTAATGGACTCATTCTTCCAACAACATTTATAGATAGGGCAATAGTATTACCACATTCTAGAAATGGAGACCTAAGCAACTTGTTGACAGTCAAGGAGGAATTTTATGATAGAGCAGAGAACTGAGTTTAGGTCTCTCAAGTACTACATCATCGTTTTCCTCTAGAAGCAAATAAAACAGTAGGACATTCTCCCAGCGTACTATATATAACAGGATATGTGAAAGTTTTAGAAAATTAATAGGGAGATTTTTCTTTGAAGACACAAAGGAAGAGAGGCATAGAAAGTCTAATTTCATCATGATAAAAACCACTAAAACTAATTTTACTCAGGGCCAGTGTCTGACAGTGATGAGAACGAAGATGAAGGAGGGGACAGAAAGACAGACAGCTTATTAGAACAGAGAGAAAAACACAAATCACAAATGTAATTAAGTTGCTGGGATACGGAAAACGGGGGGAGGGAGGAAAACAGATTGACTACTTAAACACTAAAAGTAAGCAGTCTACAGCAGATGAAGAAGGTGAAAGCAAGCAAGCAACAAAGCTCAAGGATGAAGAAGGTGAAAGCAAGCAAGCAACAAAGCTCAAGAATTAAACATGGAAAAACAGAAGACCAACCTGCTAATGAAAAATCAGGAACTGAATATTCAGAAAAACAAATAATGGAAGTGCATCAAACAATGCTGCAGCTAAGTAGTCAAGTGAAAGACAGAACATTTTGCCAGACATCAGAAAAAAGGTGGCCACTTGCAATAAAACTTCAAGAAGAAAGTACAGGGAAGGGAGTAGGGTCAACTTTTCCATTTTCACAC
Organism: Calonectris borealis; assembly: GCF_964195595.1. Lineage (NCBI taxonomy): Eukaryota > Metazoa > Chordata > Aves > Procellariiformes > Procellariidae > Calonectris > Calonectris borealis. The sequence continues at coordinate 18,251,421 of NC_134327.1, read as the reverse complement.
TTGAACATTAGTACAGGCAGAGACTCACTGATCATGGAATGGAAAACGTACACAATGTTCATCAGACTCCTAATGACTAACAGAAAAACGCATATATATAGAAGAAGATTCCCCATAGCTGGAAGGCATATTAGAATAATGTTTTCAGCTGTACCTAAATCATTCATGAAAGGCTAAGAAGCTTCAGGGAGAAGAGATGCTTTTATGGGTCTCTCCTGAAAGCTTCAGAACCTTAGTAATAACAAAATTAGTTTCCTAAATAAAAAGGCAGACCCTCTCTCAGAACCTTTCATATATAGAAGCAGACTTCTGCACTGGGAACCTGAGATAAAATGTAGGCATATTGGTATCTTTATTCTCAATCTACAGGACAGCAATATGAAGCTACATGAAAGAAACCCATGAGTTTTAACAACTGCACTATTTATTGGCAATTCCTTTTAAACATTATTTAAAATATGTCTTTTATCTGGTTTCTAACCAAACAGTATAGATCAACAGCGCTGGAAAGCTAGAAGTGAAAATTCTGGGAATAAATGTGTATGTACTTATGACACTGCACTGCAATTGAGGTAAGAAAAACGCAAGTAAGGAGAGAACAAGAGAGATGTCACTATCTTTATATATTATTTTGCAATGAACACAAAACCTAACAAAAGGATCTATTCCAACTGATACTAAAAGGAAGATAATAAAAGCTCTGCAATATATCTTTCTCCTTCCTCTCCCCCATCCTTAACTGATAAAATTTGCTAATATAAACTACATTTATCACCCTTGTAATCAAACACCTCTCTACTACCAAACACATTGCATGTACTGCACCACTGTAAGAAGCTTTAAGTATAAAGCATGTTCAGGAAGGACATCAATTCATTCCTAATGTTAACAAATTAGGGCAGAGAAGAGGGCTGGGATCAGGCAAGATCTTCCATGAATGAAACCTTTCCTATAGAAAAGAGAGACATATGTAAATTAAGCTGTCCTGTAGTTTTATATGTGATTAACAATGATGTTCCTCACTGTAGCATTCAAAATATTGCAACTAAGGACAAAAAAACAAGAACAGAAAACACAAATAATACATAGTTAAATCTGGTGCCAAGGGCAGACATTCCATTTAGGCTTACAGTACCAGTTAAATATTACTGCCTGACATTTACTATAGCTGTGGTTTTTTTCTCTTTTGCTGAAGTACAAAGAAATAAAAAACAGACGTTTAAGAAGTAAAATAAACATTATATATTGGCACAGTGATTATTATTAGTAACTTTTCCAGAATTATTTACACTTACATTTCCAGACTGCCCACTGCTATTTGTAATGCTGTTTGTGGAGTTAAGACTGCTGCTCCATTCATTTGCAATTCCTACGCTGTCTGTTGAAAACAGGTGAGCGCCTGGCTTTGATTGACAACCAGTTTGCAGTATGACTACATTCATGGTGTCCTCTGTTGAAGGAATCCCCAACAAATTACACACAGATTTGATACTTAGCTGTGTGAATTTAACAATTACATACCTAGTACCAAACACAGCACCTGTCACATCGAAACATCAATCACACACAAGAAATCTCTTTCTTTTTCTTTAAATATAAGCATAAAGGCAAGGTAAGAATAATATAATTCACCATTATGTATTTGTGGCTACTAACAAATGTGATACTCTTATTTACTTGCTCCATCAGAAATTGGTGGGACGTAAATCGAAATTCATATATGACCTTCCTGACTGGAAGGTAACAATGGCATCACAATTACAGGGTTCTTTGTTTTCTTTTTCCAGTCTAGAACCAACTGACTTAATCATTAAACAATTTGAAGAGAATATGGGACTTGTACTATTTAACTTAAAAAGGAACAATAACCTTTGAGAAAGTTCATTATTAACTTATATGTAAATTGTGACCAATGACTTGTTAATTTTCATACCAGAAAATTCAACTCAAGGCAACTGAACAATTACTTCGCCATTTCCCAAAGGCTACTTTGTTAAACTATTAAACATCTTAGTTATTTGATTCTTTAAATGTGCAACATATTAAGGAGATCTAGACTTTTAGTTTTACAGGCAAATGATGATTTAACAAAAAATGTTTACTTTAGTAAGCAATTACAGTTAATAACATTCCTCACCTCATAATCCATGCACACAAGACATCAAAGTAAGGAAGTAAGGACTGAAAACAAAATCTCTTATAAATTCTACAGGTATGGCAAGTTTTTTTTCCATCTCTAGCCACTACATTTCTGAAGGGGTAATGATAAACTACAGTTAAAAATCAAATTTAAACATTTCTCTCTACTAGAAACCATAAGTAGCTCTGATAGAGTGTACGAAAGTACAAGCCACAGTAGGAAACAGAATGAGTATGAGATATGTAGACACCTCTCTTCAGTGGAGATAGCATAGCTGAGGATTGTTTCTAATGATGTGGGGTTTTTCTATCTAGCATTTGATTTGTCACAACTCCATGGCCTTCTTGCTATACAGTCCGATGCTTTACCAAATATTTCCACTATTGTATAAATTACAAAAATAGGGACGTGGCTCACAAAAGAGAAAGGAAAAAGCTACTAGTAAGTACCACTATACACACAAGTCCAGTGCAGCCACACCCAAAAAAAAGAAAAGGAAAAAGAAACCGTAGCGATTGCAAAGATGTTGGCACTAGACCCCTACTGTTCCTCCTACAGAATGAGAGTGCAAAGAACAATTGGGAAGACAGAAACAGATGCACTGATTTTTTTGTAATTGACTCTCACTTTCACTACATATCATCTCATTGTATAGCTGCTTGCCCCGAGTCAGCCATCTTATGTCCACTCAATCCTCACATGTCCAGTCAACCCTCACACTGTCCTAGGAAAAGCACTGATTCATGCTCTCTCTTAAATCTTCCTTAGCTTTTTTCCCCTGACACAACCACATAATCATCCAATATTCTATAAATGAATGTAAGCAGTCATACCACCCTAAAAGGGTAGTATAAGACTGCTTTCCAAACATTTCAAAGAGAAATAATCTCTCCTTTCTCTTTCCAAGGTATTTAGGGAGAATAGCATGATTAGTTTTTGCTATTCTGCTTATTGATAGTAAGTCAGACACATTAAATTCAGAATGTGTGCTTCTACATCATGCTAATTTCTTCCAAGAGTGAATACCATAGTTTGTGGCCAGCTGCACAAAAGTTACAAATTCTACAGTGTAAGCCTCCCCCAGTCTAACCATATTTTCTCAAAGACCTACAGCTGTTGTAGGAGGTTGCAACTGACAGAAAAGCAGCAGTCTCAAGTGGTGGCCTATCTCATGGCGATCACTGAAGCTCATGGAGATTAGGATAGAGCCCTCAAAAAGAACTTCAACTATCAATGCCAGTGTAGTGGTGCTTCAGGGATTATATATCAGTAGCCTAGGATGTTATGTAGAAATGGGGTTGTACTCTTTATGAGATACAACTTCTTCAACTATATAGCCTCCTTAGAACTTGCACTAAGAAGGGTTGGGTATTACGAATATAAGAGTTACCATGGTTAGGCAAGGTCTGGCCTAGGGAATCCCATCTTTCATGAAGTCAGAAGTAAGTTTTTTCATTATTGCAATCTCGGCACCAATAGAAGAGAACAGTCTTGGACGAACAATTTGAAAGCAAATGCCTTCAGTAACAAAAGCTGTTATACAAGAGATGTGTTCTTTGAAGTGTTTCCAAATTCTTGCCAGCAGAATTTCAGTCTGCCCGTGTTTCTGTTTCAAAAAAAATCTTATTTTTTGTTAAAGTGCCAGTTGTAGTCAGGCAGTCAGGGGGCAAATGAGTGCCACAGAGAGGTGTTCATTATTTTAAGACAGTCCATTACCGAAGTGTCCCAACATACCCTAGCTACTCTCTGTTTTGCAAAAGGTGTCAGGGAGATATGTCAGATCCCACTACTTCTCTGCTTCTCAGGATCAGGTGCCCTCCCTCCTGTCATCAAAGTGTCTTTGGGACTACACTGGACCTAGGGCTTCAGCCAGTGGGGGAAAAAAACAATGAGTGACATTTATAAGACAATACTGTCTGCAGCCAGGGCCTCAAGGGAAAAGCAGTCTTGGAGGAATAGTAATATTCCTCATGATCTTCACAAACAAGGGAGAAAAGGGCAAAAAAAGTGGTCAGCTGGTTCTGAGGAAGTCACTGAGGGAAGACCAGGAATGCTATTATAGAGAATGTGTGCTTTGACAAATTATTTCACATAGAATGATAAAAATTGCTGAAATACATGTATGAATAGTGGGAAATCTTCCTCTACCCATTCCACATAGCTAGGGCTTCACTGAAGTTAGGTGGAGAACACCCATAATTTGTGATTCAAAGAGATCCATGAACCAAGAGTTTCATGCTTTTCATACTGATGATAAGATCTACAGCTCTGAAACCATTCTCTCCCCCTTCCCTAACATGGAAGGGAAAACCATTTTGTTTTACAGACATAAGAGGCAGAACGTCAGAGCTGCTGAACTAAGCTTAAAGCTGTTGCCAACAGCAGAAAGGCACTCTTGCTGATAGTAACCAAACATCTAACTTTCGATGGACTACTCAGACTACCAGAGACAGGGGGTGGATACTGTTGCAAGATTTCAAGTTCATTTGTTGAGATTTCCTGCTTACAGTCTTCATTCCAGATGATGCAAGCCAAAGAGTTCCAGAGCACGCTGGCTGAGCCATACAAGTCTCTTCTGATAGACATAAAATTCTGTCTAATGCAACTATGTGGAGAAAATTAAGCTGCTGCTTCTCAATTAGTACTGCTAACATGTTCAAAGTCTCATGAATTCTCTCAGAGTTCTGGAGATTTTTAAAGAATACAAGAATTCACCCTACAGGGTAGAAGAAAGAACAGGGCTGGGGTGGAAGGATTAGCAACAGATTAGAAAGATATCCCTTAGGGAGAATAACATCAACAAATTGTTAAGCTTGGACTTTCCTTCAGCCCTCTTTACCTTTAGCCTGGGCAACGCTTAACTTTTCGTTAGAGATGGAAATCTTGTTTATTGTCAATGAGAGCTTCCTGCAACAGTGACCCCTCTCATAGGAATCAAACATCAACTGGACTGTTAAAGATACTAATGATCAAGACACACGGAAGTAGATCATGATGAGGTCTCAAAAGAACTCCAATCTCCAAGAGCTCTGCTGAGTTTATCCTGTACACTCTCCATGCTGGAGAGGCAAGAACGGAGGCAGCGTTTAGTATGCTCTAAGGAAGAAAACAGAGAAAATGTAGTCTTCTCCCACAGGAGTTTTGTAGCATGTCACAATTATACCATGCTGCATGTACACAGTGAATTTTTTTAAATCATACTCTTTCAGCTGTTTCAGGAAAGAAAAAACTTACATCAGATAAACAGAACAGTAAACCCAGTGCCATAAATTACTTCTGTAACAAAATGTATATTTTCAGGCTTTCCTGAATCAAAAAAGTACTTGCCAACACTGGTAAACAGTGAAGGACTTGATTCAGGAGATAGCCCCAACAGCACGAAAGGAAAGAAAGTGAGCTACTTTTGATGTGAAGAAACAGTCAACACTGACTTCATTGCCATAATGTTTTGAAGAATTGCTAGATCTTAGAATAATGGGCTTCTTGAAATAAATACAGGAGGTTATTTATCCTTCCTCTTCTTTGAGTAACAAAACCACGGAAAAGTAAAATCGATCATCCCACAGAAGTTAAAAGGCAAGTTGACCATACCACAGATTCTCAGAAACAAGAGCTGTGGGCAGCAAGAATGACTCTATTCACTGAAAGTCTTTTAGGTAAGCAAGTGACACACTAAATGGTTATATAGTATATCACATTTGCACAGACAGGTTAGACAGAGAGAGGAGACTGCCGTTACTTATCATTAGAGCTTCATAAGATAAATACTACTGAATTGCAGAAATTTGGAGCTTTCCAAAATTGGTAGGGTTTCCCATCCCTCTTTCCAGCTCTAGAAGCAGAAGGCAAAAAGCAAGATAGGAGCAGACCTTTTTTTTTTTTCTTTTTGAAGAATAAATATGAGGCTTTACTGATCACATGATCAAGCAAAAACTACATAATAATAAAGAAAAGATTTATAACCTATAAGAAACCAGTTACATAAAAATGCTTCAAGTTCTGCCTTGTATCACAACTGAAAAGAAGGCATGAACAGTTATTCCAGCAACTGCACACTTCACATTCTGGAGTGCAGGAAGAGTGTAGGGGTAACCTAAGTTGATGCTATTATTAAAAAGAATCTGATGATGCATATCCAGAATTAATCTGTGTAGATGCATACTGAAGAATTGAATGCTCTCTTGGAAAAAAATGATCCCTCTTCCCTTTTCTGTATATAACAGCTCGAGTGCAGTGAAGATGTAAGTGGGCTATGGAGGAAAGAGGATAACTGGCATAATTTTCTCTGTGTTCTTCTTCAGTTTAGCTAAGGCCCTAGTTCTGTAAATACTTGCAAGGATGTTTAACTTTACCTGAGAAGTTTACTATAGGTTTCAATAGCACAGCTAATATATTCTAAGAAGTCAAGCGTGTGTGTAGAAAATTGCCAAATCAAGCTCAAAAAGTTACAGGGACAAGCTGCATTTGTAAAGAAAAGCACCTCCTGTTTTACTGCTGATGCAAATTTGATGCAAATGCAGCAAGCTCCCATAGCAATGTACGGTATTAGAAAACATGGAATGAATTTCTAAAAACAAGTGACATCAAATGCCATTTATGCATTAAAATTAATGATGTTAAGTCACTCCTGCTACTGATGCTTAGAAATGATGGTTCACTTTTATGAACACTGATACAAAATAACAGTTCTCTTACTTACTTTCAACATGTGCAAACGCACAAAATGGACCACGTGGGCAGTACCCTGTTTGGCGCATATCATTGCACTTTGTAGATTTATATATCTAAACAAAACAGAAGGGTGGTTAACCTAAACATATTTGTTACGTAACAACAAAATAGTTAGAAAATTTTAAAACCTTTAAATGAAAAATTTTGAATATTTACTAAAAATATGTATTACACAGTTTTCTCAGAAAATTCAGTTCTTATGATCAGTTTTAAAAATCAAATAGAAGAGCAGAATTTTAAGAAAAGCAAACCTGAGACAAGAAAACCTTAACCCTCTTCTGTATAATAATAAGTAACAATAATATTTTAGAAGAGCAGTGTTTAAACTGCTTTGGTTTTCCATGTTGTATAGAAACAAGTCAAACATCGGGAATAAAATGTTCAAAGTCATTTACACCATTTTTAAGAAATCTTGCAGGAGAAATGATATATGTAGTACAGCAGCTTGCACAGCTGAAAAAAAAAAAACCCAATATGTTTTTTTCAAGAAGTTCCTTCGTTAGGACACCTCTAATATTCAAATCATCCTAACATTCAACTGTCTTTCTCTAACCTGATTGGGGTGCGTGAGAACTGAAGTAATACTGACTATTCATGACAGTAATGATTATAAAAGTTGCTAGTACGGTCCAGATTTTGCTCTAAAAGGATCTTGATGATCTTTGGATCTCACAAGGCTGGGAGGAGAGGCTGACATACTATCATATTAGAACAATATTAAGAGCCTATTTAAAAGCACATAAATTCTTTAGAAAATTAATTCCGGTGATTTACACGTCTGTGGCAAATAGCAGAGGGATCTTTTTGGTTCCCCAAACCTTGGTACTGTGATCTTTGGCTTTCAGTGTCAGTTGAGTGATTCATGGCTTGATAAGTAATAATTCTTAGTTCAGAATGCCACTTCTTTGGCACTTTTGCATATGCTGTGTAAAAAAATGTTTACCTTGGACTCCCGCCTTAGAGCAAACATGAAAAATAAAACTATGTATTAAAAAAAAATCAACAACTAGTTCTGTAAGCTCTTTATTTTAGAGCTGTTTTAAGCATCTTAGATAAATTTCCCTCTCATAAGTGATTTTGAGTTGAGGCTGAAAATTTAGTTGCTATATTCACCACTAGTTCATGCATAACCCAAAGATCATCCAAGAAACTACCGTAAAATGCTAAATCACAAAACTATTACTGATGCTTACCACTCTACAAATAATTTATCTTTCCTTGAACACTGAAAAAGCAACAAAAAACATCCATGCTGTAGACAAGTATTCACCCAAATGACACACTTAACAAACAAAACAGCAGGACTGATCTTTCCACCAATTTCACTGGGAGCTATCACAGACATTGCAAAATTGAAGGAGTCATTTGCAGATACCACACCCAAACTAGGAAATGAAGCTGGGCCCATCTCCTTTCTTTCCTGTTCTCTGTTTATTGGTTAAATATAAAACCCCAATGCTGTATACACGATGCTAATGATGCAGAAGAAAAAAAATGAGAAGAGCTGACTTCCAAATGGTTTCAACATAAGATGTAATTGGAAGTTCGGTCTTAGTTTGAGGTCCTAGCCAAAAAATAGTCTTCCTGATCCTATGAGCTACCCAGATGGTGTGGATTGCCTTCTGGTAAATGCTACAGATACATGAAGTGATAATATAGATAATACAAAAATACTATTGGGGCAGAGCTCGCACCTCAAAGACTGATTCCAGGGATGGCCACGTAATATCGGTATGTGTAGATGACAAGACAGACAGCAAACTCAAAGAGCTAAATCATTACAGAAGACTAACTTCCCAGCTATAGACAAGAACACGGCTGCTATCTATTAACAGTTGAATCAAGCTATTCCTGAATGTGATACCCAAGAGATTTCTTCAAAAAACAGTCACTGAGCTAAGAGGCAATGACAATATTCTTTATTTGAATTTGGTAAAGAACAAGTACATGAAAACATCCAATAAGAGAAGATAATGTTGGATAAAGTGAGTATTAATTCAACTTAAATTAAAGAACATAAAAAAGTAAGGCCGAACTAATGTTACTGACATCAAATAAGTAGACTGAGGAATGAAGGCAACTGATTACCACATTACCACCATTAAATAGACTGAATTTTTTTAAGAACAGAATAAAATGAGTGCTTTGAATCCTCAAGTCAAGGTAGAAAAGCTGTATGGAATTTCCATTCTAACCACACAACTGGATAAAAGTCAGAACTGGAGCAAAGGAGGGAAAGGATCACAGGATATGATGTCGAATGAGAACTCCTCTTTCAGTGCAGGCACATTGCTAGTTTCTGTGAAATTAAGTACTAGACCTAAAATTAGATGACGTGATAACACTATCCCCACCAAACTGCCTTGATTATCAGCAGGAATTATGTTCAACACTACAACAAAGGCAGCACAGCTAATGGAAACAAGCAGACAAAGACTGAGGTGACTACAGCTGATATGGAAGCAAATCACTGTCAGTTCAGGAACAGGAAATGAATAGGTAATTGTTACATCAGATTTTTAAAAAATTCACAAATAAGACAGATGCAGTTAGCAAGTACTTTTAATAAAGCCGTCATGTCAGAAGTAGCACATATAACTGAGGTATATTAAGTATAGCTCACGTATGTTTAAGAAGAGCAAAAATAGCTGATTCAGGCCACTGCATGCCCACTAATTATTCTGTCTCTCACCATTTAGATTAAAGAGAGAAAGAAATGGGATAAAATTAAAAGTAAATTTGGCAAAGACACATCACAGTAGACTCACCATGTAACTTTGATAAATCAAAGGCCCTCCTCTAAAATGGAAATGTGGTCATTCTAGTATGGACTTCAATAAAGGATGTGGTAAAATTAATTAATTAAGATAATGAAGAACATGACTTACCAATGTTACATATCTGCTGTTAAATTGACTAATGGAGAGATGACAATGGATGATATGAAAGAGGAAGGCAGCAGACAAAACTAGCAGCAGAACTCAAGGCTCAGCCTTGCGACTTATTTTAGCACTTTCACTCATAGCTTTGTCATAAAAGTATGGTAGCGATACTAAGCAGGAAGACACCTTTACTACAGAAAAGGTCTGGAATATGATGCAGAAGAAATTAGATGATCTGAAATAAACCTGGACTGTAAAACCTCTAGTAATCAGGACAGTGAAATTCTGGAGCAGCATCTCAAGAATAGAGATAGCTGACACCTATTTAGTATAAAGATGTAGCTGGTCAACTTATGATAGGGAATGTATGATATGAAGCTTGCAACAATCCTGGAGTCAGTATTCTAAGAATTCCTTTCCCAGTATGGTCTTGAGATGCCTTCAATAATCTTCATAATTGGAAGAGAATTTAGCAATTGCTTGAATGGTCTTTGCTTATACCTTACTAAGTATCGAGCTTTCTAATGCAAGAAATTACATCCTGCTGTGAATTCTTCATGTCCATTCAAAGGTCTCAAAATGAAAACATATATCCAATGTTGTACAAGCAGCTTCTAGCATAACGTGTCTTTTCAGTATCATGTTTGTTTCTATTAACTGGCACATTTAATATTTTCATAGTGTCACATAAGAATTAAATCTCAGCAGATTGCATGGCACTGCTCTCTTCCCTAGCATTTCACTGTTACGCTCAAGCATCCAACAAAGTTGTTTGCCTACAGAGGAATCTAAAATCACCTTGTTTTTCTGAAGTGTCTTACTTCAGCCACTAGGAGAGTTTTCTGCTTTTTCCACCTCCTCCTGACCTATTCATGTTCTCTTAATTATTTGCAATAAAGCTTTTTTAACTATACTTAAAATAGAAATTTGTCCCAAGTTACTGAGTAGCAATTACTACTGTGACTTCATTATCAATCCAAGAAGTTAGGTAAAAAAGAGAATACATTTATTTATGCCCAAATCCAAAGAATATTAATTAATTTTTCATAAGCAGTACAATAAAAATGCCTATCAGTGAAAACCACAGCAGTACAAATAACTATTTCTTAGCAAATTTTGTTTTGCTTAAGCAAATACCCTCAACGACTGGAAGTGTTGAATGAAATGTCACGTTTTTTCATAAATAATATCTTTAATCGATAACGTAATCCATAATAAATTTGAAATCACTAAAAATAAGTAGAAACGTAGTTCTTACCTCAGGATGAAACTGCTGCTCTGTACGAGAATGACAATATTGACAGCTATCCCCACCTTCACACCTTGAAGGTTCACCCCATTCACCTGCATGTTTTACATTGGGGCAAGGAGTGGACCTAGAAAAAAGTGATGTCCAGAGCATGTTTGTATCTACTTCCTAGCAGACGTCTCAAACAATTTCCCACTAAATCTCAGAATCTTAAACTCTGGGACCTATAAAGTTGCATATTCTGAAAGACTCTGACTTTTTGGAAATTCTTTGACAGAAAGATGAGTTAGTAGGATTCTATCTATCTACTGTCTAATGACATTTATTCACAGCCCTGTGATTGTCAAGCAAAGCCCATAAATTCTAAACCTTGTATCACTGCACAAAAAAACACCAAAACCAATGTATGAGAATGATGTAAAATGATGTAATGATGAATGATGTAATGATGAAAAGTATGAGAGGCTATGCATTAAATTTTTGTCCTAAAAATAGTGCTCAGAAATGGAAAATTATAGAACAAAACCAGAAAAAAAGACAGAAATTATAATTGATCTTTTTATAACAAAGAAGGTTTGACCTAGTTATTCCAATTTTTGCTAAGAATTATAGAAATTGTTTTAATTCTTCACAAGAAAGAATATTTCCATTACAGCTTCATAGTTTCTGTCTTCAGAACTGTCTGATCATTCTAAACAGATGCTTTTTTTCCCAAAAAAAATTTTAGCAAGGCTATTGGGAAAGATGTGTTTTTATTCCATTAGGAATATCCAGTTGCATTATAGAAGAACCCAAACAGATCCGTCCATTAACAACTGTCTGACTGACCAAAAAGTCTATTCTTAATATGTATTTATGTACCTGTATTTGAATTTTCTGGGATTTCGTCTTCTATCTCGACTATTGTGATAGTGTGGACATGCATAACCCTGGCGGCAGAGTCTGGGTGGCTTGGTACATTGTTCTGTCTTGTAGCCAGCTAATACAAAATTTGTGTCTGTAAACAGGTCAACAATTAAGAGAAATAAACAACTAATTTTTGCATTCAGAGTGTCTTTAGTGAGCGTAGGTATCACACTGCTTTTTGTAAAAAATTTATGATTCATAGAACCCTCCATTCTTATAAACTTAGACTGACTCCTGCATTTTTTTAAATAAATGTCTAACACATTTACATGCAAAGCAATCTTCATTGCTTTTATATTCAATAGCAATATTACAATAAAGTACATAAATAAAGCACTAGCAATCTATTGGTAGAGAAACTATCCAGAAATTCTCATTATATACATTTAACATTTTGAAAATGAATACCTGAAAATACATTATTCATTTTAGTAAGACAAACACTAAAAACTTATACAATTTTATATCTGGATTTCTCTTAAGTTTAGTGTTGACAGTCCTTATTTCATCAAAACTGCTTTCACGTTAAGGCATGTTAAGGCTGTCCAGTAAAATCTTCCTGGACAAATTCTAGAGCCTCTTCTCTACCTTTGCCTCTATCTCTACATCTTTGGTTCCAGGAAGGAGGAACTAGATGACAAACAAGGTTCTATCTAGAAACAGAAAAATTCAGAAAAACAATGGAGCAAGTAAATAAATAAGAAGGTACAATTTAGCTAACAGCAAGCATGGGTTTGTGAGGAGTAAATCATATCAAACCAATCTAACTTCTTCCTAAGGTGGGAAAATGGATGTAGGTAAAACAGAAGCCGTCAACGTCATGTATCTTGACTTCAGCAAACCTGTTAGCCTGAGATGTTCTCAAAAATAAACTGCACAATACTACAAGACTCCGGTAGGATTTGCGGAAAACTATCTGAAGAAACATTCTCAAAGAGTCATTAATGACGTACTTTAAAATAGCAAAGATTATTGATCAGGGTATCACACCGAGTCTATTCTTTGTTCAGTCCTTTTCAATAGTTTCATTAAAGACTTAAGAAAATAAGGCTGAAATCACTAGTTGGATGATTTTCAATCCCCCGAAATATGTGAAGTCTCACCATATTTACAGGGATTGACAGAAGCCATTCAACCTTATATAACACAGACCTGTCACAATGCAAGGAATGCAGTAAAAGTGCTTGCAGTTGGTCAATTTTGTGTCTTTTTATGTCGAACATCCAATATTTTTTTATTTAGAGCTGACAATTAAGCTCTACACATTATTAGTATTTAAATGGTTGGAACTCACCCTATAATGGATTTAAAAAACATAGAGGGGACAAGGATCATACAATTATCTCCCCTTGAATTCCTTAGAGACAGCATCTTCATGTGACCTCTTCCTGTGTTACTGTCCCCACATGAATTTTGTGGAAGTAATTGTACCTAGCAGTCTTTTCTAAAGTAAAATTTGGGCAAGAGCTCTAACAATATCCAATTGACACCAATATCTCTGGCTACGTAATAAGCAAATCTAAACCAAGAACATAAGAACCAAATTTGAAAGCCTTAAGAAAACTAGGGCAATTGGATTTACTTTAAGAGATCTAATATAATGCTTTCAAGACATTCTTGTATTTTAATATTCTGCTCCAATTCTCTGCTTAATATTCTACTTCATTCCTGTTAGTCAAGCTCAGCAAAGAATAACAGTCCATTAACTAGCCTATGAATGACTCAAAAAATGAAGACTCTAATCATTACTACTACTTAGCACAAGACAGAGCTCCTACTGACTTTTAAGAAAATTTATTCAATTGACACAGATTAGCAACACTTGTACCAAGTAAACTGAAAAAGACCTATTAAATGTTTTCAAAACAAAACATTTCCAAATGTAATCTGAACGTAAATGTGACAGACAGTACAACTTGTTCACAAATATCCATATTACTTATATAAACCAATTCTTTACTCTGTTAAAAAAGGCTTTTGAACTTCTCCCAGATGAAGACCCAGGATCAACAAATTGGATCAAACACCAATAAAGAAACAGAGAAAGGAGACAGGGTAACGTTACCCTGCCATCTTGGATCTTCACTAAGGATCTTCTCAATCATTGCCTGGCTTGCTAAAATTCCTGGTTGCAGTTCTGGAATGCCTTCACCGCATCCTAGCTGCCCATTCTGTAAGGTTTCCTGTGCCTGAAGTTCTCTGGAATGGGGAAAAGAAAGTAACACCGCTAAACCGTATAGCTACAGTAACCCTATCTGTTGCAGGTATAATCCTGTCCAAGTCTATCAAAATTCTGTCATTTAATCCAGCTCTTAACAAGCCTAAATTGTAAAAAAAATTAAATTGACTGTATTTCAAACCATTGCTTGCACTGAAGCTGGCAAACAATCGTAAGGAATAACCATGTCATACAAATCAAAGAGAACACATGAAGAAATGCTGGCATTATGTACACAGACAATGTTTGCACCAGCAATGCCCATCTGTACCTCTGTATGCTGGTATGCTGACATTTTGAATATGCTATTAATTTCTGATGTTCCACTGACACATAGGACACGGTAGAACTAAAAAAGACGTAGAAGGGGCAATAAGGATGATCAGAAATACAGAACTCCTCCTCTATTAGGGAGAATTAAATACCATAAAACTCTTTGCCTTGGAAAAGTTATGATTGAAGGAAGGTACAAAATATAGCTATTGAATACTACATCATATAAAAGCAGCCAAAGTACTTCTGGCTCACTGTAAGATTCTGCAAGAGAAGTTTGTCGAGATATTCGGGAGACCTAGGAACAAACAGCAATCATTATGAGGTGTCATGGTTTAACCCCAGCCAGCAAAAATAAACCCCACACAGCCGCTCGCTCACCCCCCCCTCCGGTGGGATGGGGGAGAGAATCGGGAGGGCACAAGTAGGAAAGCTCCCGGGTTGAGATAAAAACAGTTTAATAATCGAAATAAAACGAAGTAGAACAGTGATAATAACAATGAGAACAACAACAATTACAGGATACACAAAGCAGGCGATGCACAACGCAACCGCTCACCGACCGCGTGTCACGAACGGGGGCCGAGCCCCCCTCCCCCCCCCACCTGGTTTTTATACTGAGCATGATGTCACATGGTATAGAATACCCCATTGGCCAGCTGGGTCCACCACCCCGGCTGTGCTCCCCCCTCCCGGTGCAAGCATCACCCAGCAACAGCCAAAGCATCAATGGGCCATCAACGCTCCTTTCACACCAAACCCAAAACACAGCACACCCCCAAGCTACTGGCAAGAAAGTTAACCCTGTCCCAGCCGGAACCAGGACATGAGGAAATGGAAGCTCTTCTGCAAGAATTTACAACTGCTTTGCAAGTAAGCAACCACAAGCTTGCTGAAAGATCAGAATGACTACTACCAAACTAAAAGGTATTGTATTAGTGATATGAAACCTCTACCAAAAATCTGAGACATATTACATCATTTTACTAAAATTAAGCTGAACAGAGATTCAACGATGGCAAATTAGTACAAAAGATTTAAAAAAAAAAAGACACTATAGCATAATTATACTAGGGAGACTTTGAAGCAATGGAGAAACAAGGTGAGGAATCAAATACTAGAGGTGGATCTACAGTACTCTACGAGAATCAAAGGCCTCTACCTTCAATTGGCACTGCTTTGTCTAGACACAAATATTCAAGGAGCTTACCTCCTATACCAAAATACTCCTACTCAGGATCTCTGAAGAAGAGTTGAAAGGTGTAGTGGTTTACAATGTAACTAGTTATGATATCATTTATATATCATTTCAAGAACTTCGCAGACCCCAAGTATCCTCCAAGAAAAAAAATCTCAAAGGGAAAGGAAGCCAGACCCAAAGCCAGGTCTAAAACCTTTCAAACAATCAAAATATTTCTTTTACAGATTCAGAAAAGGTGCAGGCAATGAGAAGGAAAACAGATAGTTCCTAGAGAGTGTTTTTTCTTTAAGGTGGATATGTAGAAAAAACAGGCTATTAAGGGGAATAAAGTTAATATCTGCATCAGTGATTCCACTATTATTTCTCTGCTCTTTACTTAAAATGAAGAAACCCTAGTATCTGTGTCTGTTGTAGAACAAAAAGACCACCAAAGAAAAAATAAGATCCGGTTGTTTGGACTTCTTTATGAATGCTGGATGCCTGAAATCAGGAGAAGCAATGGCACACAACTGTTTTTCACAAGCACCAAAGAAGTTTGAGGCAGCCTACTTATAAGTTCAAGCCATAGACTTAAACATAGACTTCTACCACAAATGTCTTTATTTCCTCCTGATGCTCTATACGTAGCCAATCACCAGTAAACAATCATGTAACACATTAAAAGACATTTAGAGAATGGAGCTTGGTTTCAGTCTTGCTATACATTGGTTCCTCATTCTAATACAATAAAAAAGATTACAAAGATACTAAGCATTCTGTATTCAGACTAACGTGGTGTCATGCTGCGTATGCTAAATGAGTTAAATAGTTAAAAAGAAGAAAAAGAAAATGGACAGATGTCTTGCAGAAGAAGCATTACCTAGCTAAATGAAGAAAGTCTTCTGGAAAGAAAAGCTACATATAACTAAACAGTATGTGACCAGGGAATGCAGCAGTGAATTCTGTGGCAAAATATGAATTTAAATAATTATGAAATTACTGAAGAGGCACTAACTTTACTAAAATTATTGTGGAGGGAGAGCTATCATCTCCCAATAGATGGTTGGGAATAAGGGATAACAAAGGTAAGAATGTAAGACAGCAGCCATACCAGCTCAGATCAAAGGTTCATCTAGCCTGGAATCCTGTCTCCAACAGTGGCCAATAGCAGATGCCTAGGGAAGAGTATAAGAATAGGGCAAGTGTATAGTGATACTTCCCCAGAATGCTCTTCCAGTGTCCAGTAAGAGATACTTGTGACGCTCCAAGGCTTCAAAGCTCTCTAGGAATTGCCATCCTTTCCTACTGAGTATATACAGACCACTTTTTGTAGCAAGAGCTCCCCTTCCACCCATTTATAATACCTCCCAACAACATGCTTCTCTCCCAGCTTTGGCCACAGGTAAAACTCATACCTACCATTTCCCTGATTCACAAAGCACCTTCTTTCGACAATAACTTCATTATACATTAGAGAGGCAGAAAATAATACTTATATCTTACACATGAAAAAAACCAACATAATTAAAAAAACCCACAAGATCAGTAGGCAAAATATGAAACATACAAGCTGAGAACCTGAAAGATGGCTTAACAAAATCATAAATTTGTGAATGTAAAAACCACATGCAAATTTACAAGGCATAAATGACAAAAGGCAGAGTATCTGGTCTTTCATCAGTCATAAGAATTACATATATGGCTCTTGAAATTGCAAGTTACAAAACCTTAGTATTTGTATTTCCCAGTGTGCTTCTATCTGCTATCATGATGCACAGTAAATTGCATTCTTATGTTTACAGTTACAGAAGCAAGTATATTTTTCATGCAAAGCATACTGCATTTTCTGGTATGTAGTGATAAAAGATGTGGTATTTCCTCCTAATTAGGCTGAAGAATTTGAAACAAGACTACCTTATATCATATACTGGTGGTCTAAGGTCATGTGGACCATGAGCAAAGGCACAGTGAATTCCATTCTTCACACAGTGGCCCCGGGCATCTGTTTCATGAATGCACGTTCCAGTCTTGTAATATCTGAGATGATACTTCCTTTCTGTATCCCCTGTTGTTCGATGCAGGTAAGGGCAACTACATAATAGAAAGAGGAAAGTTAGAGCACTGCTTTGAATTTTGCTTTTAACAATTTAATTCTGAATTATGCTGTTTCTCTTATTAACAAAAAAATTTATCCCAAACAAACTACCATCACAGATCAGCTTCAAAATGAAAAACATTAATCTATTTCTTAGTCTCTGCTAAAGTCATAAGAATTTATAGCAGGCTGGCTCACAAAGATATTATTAATAAATCTAATAAGCACCCCTGTAAGCAACAACATCATCTGAGCTAAGAAATGACATCTTCCATACTGATACAAGCTCAAATAATTTCCACACTAAGAGGTACAAGAAATTTTTTTTTAATGTTATCGTCATCTAAAATCAAGGGGTACTTGAAGCATGGTGATTTTTTTCCTGCCTGCTCTTTATAGACACGGAACTTATTGAACAATCTCAGGGGAAATCTAAAATGACTCTTCTATTAAAAGGAAGAGAACAATTTTTACATCAGCAATACATCTTTGTACAGATACTAACCATTTTTCAGAAACAAGTATGTGAGTTACTGTCTGTACTTTAAAATGGCTAGCATCATGTATGGATTATAATTCCAACTACCAACAGTAAAGAAATTTTTAAAAAACCCACAAAAATATATACACAGGGATGTCTCTTCTCTCACAGTTTATTTCAGTGTAATTAATTTTGGTCTCTGCTGGTTTTGGAAAAATACTAATCTCCAAAAACTACTTTGCCCCATCCCCAATTAAAAAGAAACTGCACCAAAAAGCTTAGAGACTGATACAGAACAAGAAGTGAAAAGTCCCACAGAAATATTTTACTTTGAATGGAGGGAGAATAGTGAAGCACTAAGTAGACTTTAACACTCACAAAAATTTAGGCTGGCTTAAGCTTTATTTACTATATTATAAAAAGGCTATTTAGAAACTAGGCTAAACAAATGCAATTGTTTGCAAACATTTACAAGTCTGGTGTTAATACATTTACAGCAAAATCATACATTCTTCCTGCTGTGCTAAACAACTGCAGCTTGTGCTGATTTCCAGGAATTAATGCTGTTTATAATTTCTGAGAATCAAGTTGCTTCCTTATAGGAATTTAAAACCAGCATTCTGTTAAACAAGATAAATGGGCTGCAGCTAGTGATTTGTACCTATCTCTTTAAATACGAACAGAATTAATTAGTGCAAAGACTAGGTATACCAAATTCAGTGCTACATCTCATTTTGTCAGTGTAAGATGGAGCACAGTCTACACTCAGGATCTGAAAGCAGTTCTTTCACACTTCTTGGCTCTACATGGAAAGATAGACAGGATGCAATCTTTGTTGGACCCATTATAGTGCCTCAGCTGAACTTCGTGAGAAATTCTGTGTGATATGTGAATAGCACTGATGCAGCCCTCCTGTTCTGCTAGAATTGCTACTGACATGGAAAAATGAGAAAACCCACAAGAGTCAATCAGATACTTTTGCCAGCACTAGTTCTGTACAGAACTCTAAACAAGAGGAAATGCAATCTGAGGCTGTATTTTTGTTATTTCTAACTGTCCCACCACTAGCAGAATCTTTGCAGGGGTCAAATGTTTCCATTTTCCCAGCAGACTGTTCATTACAAACTCTAATCTTTCACTCATATATGCACACCTCACGAAGGTGAGAATAATCTGTCATGTTCTTATGCATAATGTTCATGCCTCCATTTTCATCTACTTAAGTTTGCTTGTTCCTGTTGGTAACAAGAATTAAATGTCTTATCTTCCATGCAAGAAGTGTACAGGTGTTTACATCTCATTGCTTGCCTCTAAGTCCATGGTTCCTTGTCAGAGGGCAAACATTTTTGCTCAAATATCTGCAGTTTTTCCCTAGCGAAATTGCCTTATTAGTGGAGGTCCCCCCAAAAAATGTTAAAGCCTTAAATTATTTTTAAATTACTGTTAAAAAAAAAAAAATTCAATGGAATATAGACATCGCTTGTTAGACAAGCTAGGCACAACTACTTGTATGCAATGTGAGAGAGGGAGAAATACTCAGGTCACAATTTTTCCCGCAAAAAGTCAACATGGATTCCAAAAACAAGCTGGGAAAGAAATATAAACCGTGTAACATGAGCCTTACTTCTGCTAAATTAAACCTAAGACTCAATACTTGTGCCATCAATAGCTAACGAAATCTGAATTTTATTGAAAACACAGCTTTCCTACTGCACGTTTTGCTAGCTGCCTGAAGAGTCCTGCAACAGGTGAAGTCCTCCTCCAGAAATTAACAGAATGCTTTAATTAGGCTATCCAGTGTGACTGGGACAGTTTGTAATCCGAATTTTGTCTAAGACTTGTAAAGAACTAGATGAGAGCTCAGGGAGACTAAACAGCATGCAAACCTCAAAGAGCAAAAACAATGGCATCAATTTTGCATGTGTATGTTTTACATAAAAATGTGTTATTCATACAATGCCACAATAATACATATGCTGTTAACCACAGACATCTTGATCAGCTGTAGTTCATCGTAGGATCATTAGTCAGAAAGGCAAAAACCCCTAAGAAAAGCAGGTTTTAGATGTACTTGGTAGATAGTACTTATTCACACATAGTATCAAACTAAGCCAATGCACTGAAATATGCACAGAACAGATGTTCTACTCAACCTTTAATGAACTAGAGGGATGTTATAACTACCTTCACTTTATTAATTAAATAAAAAAAAATATTTTAATGGAGCATAAACCATTGTAATACACAGCTTTAAACAAGACTAATATTTTGATTTAAAATAGCTGATTTTAATTATCATGGGATTACATGGCTGCAAACTGATAAACTTGTATCTTATGTAGCACAGTTTGGTACTAAGGTTGTTCAGACATCACTTATTCCTTAGGAACAAAGTTTTTATTAAAAAAAAAAAAAAAGTTGTTCCTAGGCAGAATAACAAATCTATTTCATGGCCCATATTTCTACAGCCATCTCCCAGCTTAAAATAACTGTACTGAATCCTAACTTAGTAATGGTGAATCAGTAAAGAACATTACTCTGTATTTTTAAGTTCTATTGGAGTCTACACACAGCATTTAACTATTGAAATCAGCTTTGTTTTCTGCTCCGTATCTCACAAAGTAAAACTGTCATTACATTATTCAAAGTAAGCAGATCTATATACCATGAAACAGAACATATGTTCACAAAAACTTAGGTTAACTGATTGCTGAAATGTATATTTCCTTTTCACACTCTTCCTAATTCACATCATAAACATTCCAAAGATATCCTTTAAGAATAAAACAGTTCCAGTTTAAAGGGTAATGCTAGGTGTTCTTAAGTGTATGAAAACAAGTACATAGTTCTACTTTTGTTCAACCTTGAGGCACTGACATATTTTTCCCTATGAAACGTGCTTTCCTTGAAGTGCTCTCCTGTAGTACGCTTCTGTAATTCATTCACCCTTGGAGCAGTCTTAAGTTACAGATACTAACATACCCAAAATAATCTCGTCTTTTAGAATCTGACATCAGTTGACTACAATAGTTGAAAAACACATCAGGTTAAAAAAAATTATCACTTCCATCCTCACTTGTGAAATTGTGAGGAATACTATTCACTGCTCAAAATTAACTCTACAAGTAATTTAGTCTTTCTCACAGGCCCTTCCTTAGAACAGATTGTTTTAGTTTGCTACCCTTAGAAAAGCCCTCTTCTAAACAGCTTTAAAATTTTGAGCTTCCTTTCATTCCAAGTTGAAGTTTGGAAAGAAATATCACAGTGAAGCCTGGGTGAAACCAACAATTTCTGCTTTAACTCTCTTCAAAGTATGTTCCTGAGAACAAGTATGGGTGTCATCACTCTACCTTTCTCACTAGTTCTCCATCAACTCACAAACTGCATTAACCTAACCGTGTATTCAGATGAGCAGAACAGAGACATAGATAAAAGCCAAAAAAGTACCAGCATGTTGTCACAGATAGATTAAAATGAAGGTGTCCTGGCACTACTGTTTATAACCTATTTCTATACGAATTTGACGTTGCTCCAAATAAAAGGCTAAATTTTAGGCAGAAGACAAAACAGGGTCAAAAAAATACTCTTTTGCTGAGTTCTGAAACAGGAATACTGCCACACTATAAGCATGTCCTCAGAAATGCTGGTGTTTTCCTCCATTTTTTTCTCCTGCCACTACAGACACGCTCTGGCATCTTCTACCTTTAAAAAAATTACCTTTGACTTCTCCTGCCTTTCCCAACTATTTTCCCTGTATGCCTTTTCTCTTCTACCTTAACTTCAATCAGCTATCAACTTACTATAGTTGACTGCCATTTCCAGCCAGCAGTTCTCAGGATCAGACCTCAAATAAGGCCTCCACAGTTCAGCTGAAACTTCTCTCACAAATGTCTCCAA
Organism: Calonectris borealis; assembly: GCF_964195595.1. Classification (NCBI taxonomy): domain Eukaryota; kingdom Metazoa; phylum Chordata; class Aves; order Procellariiformes; family Procellariidae; genus Calonectris; species Calonectris borealis. Next base: position 18,229,369 of record NC_134327.1, on the reverse strand, counting down.
TAATCTCACCTTATAACTGAGTCAAAGAAAGCAGACTCCATTTTCTCTACTCACACCTATCTTCATTTTCTTAATTTACTGCCTGCTTTACTCAATTTTTCTCTCCTTGAAACATTGTTCTCCTTTGTTTATGGGAACTCAGTTACGTTCAATCCCTCTTGCAGCATATCTTCCAACTTCAGCATTCTCTTATGCCTCTGGTGAGGGGTCTCACCAGAGGACTTCAACCTTGGTCCCTGCTCTTATCCTTCTACATTTGGGCAATTTCACTGCAAAACACGAACTTGAAAACGACCACCTCTTTGCTGATAACTCCTAAACCTATCCATTTAATTCAAACTGTAAGCACGACATGCTAAGACAGAGCTATGAATCTCACTACTGGTCTTATTTCTGCCAAGTCCTCTGCACTTCCATTATGCCAGAAAACATAAGCAGCCTGTTTGTCATTTGGGCTCCTAACAAGGGAGTAATCTTCAGCAACTGTAGGGGACAACCTTTCCAATCCAATCCAGCAAAAAGGTTTCCACCTGACATCTCAGTAAGTAAACATCTCCTCTTATTTGCTTCTAACAATTCAATCTTGCCCTTTTAAAACATTGCTTCCCTTTTCCTCCTTTAGAATCAATATCTGTCACTCAATAATGAAAGGTCAATTTTTGTCCCCAACCAATCCATGACACGAGCATCCATTATCCTCATTTGTTGATTTTCAAAGAAGAACTGTCCATGCTGCCCCAGGATTGGCAGGAGTGTTTTACAAACACCTGAAAAGGTAATTAATTGTTCTCTTTTAAATCATCCCTCAGAGACATTTTTTGCTGTTTACATTGCTTAGGCATGGTACTCAATATTGTCATGCTGCCTAGTGCATTTTTGTTGTTTACCTTCTCTTATCTCTGTTGTTTAGTTTGTAAATCCTCTGGGAAAAATCCACGTTTTCTTCTGCAACTACAGCCTATAACACAAAAGATACCTGATCCGTGACAAGTACTGCTATACACTACAGTAACCAAAATAATTAATCTTCACTTTTTAAAAGAGGTGACCAGCATAACTACATATTTCCTGGCTGTTTTCCTGCAAATATTTTTTGTCAAAAGTCCTTCCTTGCTTCTATCACTGCAGATGAAGGTAGCTCCTCTGACATATGACCACAATACACCCAGCTCCTCTATATATGCCTGCCTGCCATACTGTACCATTTGTTCATTCCCATCTCCACAAATGTTCTACCCCTGCCCAAGTTCACTGCAGACCCTCTGTAGCCTTTATCTAGAAGAGACACATGTCCATGGAAATGCAAACACTAACCAGGCTAGCCAGACAACTAACAGTGAACTCCTGCCTTTGCTTTTTCTCACTGGAAGCATCACAAAACAGTCATTCTCCTCTACTACCCATCAACCTCCACAAAACTTTTAAGTTTAAAATCTTCAAGCCATCTCTACACAGTATGGTTTGCACCTACTGGTCAATTTCAAAGTTGTCAGGAGAAAAAGGAAGCACAACTGAAAAAAAAAAAAGTGGTGCAGCAACAATACTAGCAGAAAACCAGTTTCTTATGTTATGCTTTAAAGATAGTCACAAAGCAAAATCATAGTTCTAACTCTATGACAGCCTAAAGAATACATGCTTATATAAAAGTATATGTGCCAAAAACTGACAAATCGCTTATAGAAATCTGTTTTCAAGTAAACTGCAGCAGGGTTCTATTGATCATTTTCGCTAAGGAGAAACTAGCATCTTTCTTTAATGTCATTGATAATACTATAAACACCTAGGACTGAAAGAAATCACTTACTCATCTCCATCTGGACAGATTCCTGTAGTCTCATCATATTTTGTACAATAAACATCTGGACTGTAGTTAAAAGTCCCGTCACGCCTTCGTATAGGTCTACGACGACGCTGATTTAGGAAATGCCAATGAAAACAGGTAAATGGTCTGTGCTGGGCACACTTGTGCTGCAAAAATAGAGGGCACTGCTCTGTCCTAAATTCCTTTAGATACCTAAAAAAATTAAACTGTGTTACAAGTTTATCTTATCGGAGGCACATTTTTACAGTATTAACAGGGCACTTGACAATTCAGTGCACATAGCCCGTGAAAAATTGTACAAATGTACCTGCATACAGTTTTAGTTCCTATGCACAATTTACTGTTCAGCTGTTGAATACAAGTGACTTCATTTTTTATGACACATGCATTACTAATAAAATACAGTGGAATACCTGGCAAATTATACTATGTTTTGTAACTAAACTAAAATAAAATAAATACATTAATTTAAAAAAGCACAGTATTTAGAATATTGTCCTAAGTAACAACCAAACAGAGATTATAAATCCAACAAGTTACTTGAATAAGCATTCATATTGCTTGCTACCATACAAAATAGTCCTACAAAGGCTATTTTAGCTAAATACCACATTTAATATAAACATTAGTCCTTAATCACATTCCCAGAATGCGGACACACTATATAGAAAGCTAGAGGGTTAAAAGAGGTTTATGAAGGTTATCAGGGGCTATGAGAGGACTTCAGCAAACTTATTTTAGCTACTGTTACGTTTGTGTTGAGACAGTCTGGGGTCTTTGAAGGTTACTTAAGTGTTAGTAAGGCAGTCCTTCATCAGCATGCAGGGCATAGAAGCTAGTTAGGAAGCCTGATACTTCTTTCTATAGGATATCAAGACCATGCCAGACTGGGCACTACTGTGGCATTTGTCAAAGGATGTAAGACAGCACTTCTTCCTGTCTCAGTTTATATCTCTATTAGACAATTTAGCAAGTTCATTATGTTGCTAAAGTTATGGAGTATTTGCAGAGGAAGGGGTATATGAGGGCTTTGCAGAAGAACCTTAGAGTTCCCAGAGGTCTCTAAAAGGATGCAGGATGTGTAACAGGCTACAGGAGAACTGAAGATATAGGGAAAGGAAAGGATTAGAAAGAGGAATAAAGGGCATCTTTTCATTCTCAGTTGCTTAAATTGGCACATGTAATGACACAGTTATGAAGTATGTCTTTAAGCTTAAAGAAGAATCTCTAAACTATCCAGGATTGTGGGGAAGAGGGAAAAAAAAAATAGAATTCTTGTACATTAAGGGCTGTAGGACGGGCTGCAGCAGTATCTAGGTAAGTGGCTATGTTCTTGTGGTCCTTCTGAGAGTGCTGGAAATGTGACATTATAGAAGTGATGATACAGGGAATGGAAGTGAAGGAATGCCACAGTTAAGTGATAAATTATTCTGCATTTGTGGGGAGCACATGGTCCTACATGAGATGGGTTGTCAGTAGTGATAGAGGGCTGCAGGGACTTTATAGACCGTATGAGAAGAAAATGGATAGGCTTGCAGAGAGGATGGCAAGCACATGGGAGCTGTCTTTCCGTACAGCAAGGTCTGCAAAAATCGTCACGGAAACGTCCCAAGGACTCGAGCTGAGGCTGGCTATGCAACGCTTAGGAGAAGTGGCAGGGCTGCTGCCATAGCTTGGAGAGGGCGGTCTCGGAGTACGAGAGGGTGCTGCGGGGCTTGGGATGCCCGACGACGCCGGCGGGTCACAGTGCGGATCAGAGAGGCACGACCGCGGGAGCGGACGCAAGGCGCGCAGAACCGCCGCAGGCGCTCTGCAGTCAGCGGTGCCCGGGCCGCCTCTATCTGGCCGGCACAGAACGGGGCTTCCTCCCCGCGGCGCCTGGAGCCGGAAAACGAGCACGGCGGAGGCCGGCCAGGGCCAGGCAGTCTCCTTCCTCACAGACCTGCCGCCAGTGCAGGAGGCCGCGCGGAGCAGGCCTGGCACACAGCCGGGCGCTCTGCCTCGGGTCCCGAGGCCCTCCCCGCGCGGCGTTGGGGCCCAGGGAGCAGGGCGCCTCCAGGACGCGGTACCTACGTATAATGCGTCGGCTGCTCGGTCTGCGGGGACCCACCGGCCCCGCCGCCCCGCGACACCGCTTTCGAAACCGACGGCATCTTCCCCGGCGGCCAACAGAGCGCAGGCGCAGCCCCGTCCTGCTGGCCCCGCCCCCCTGAAACGCGACGCCACCGCGCCACCCCACGAGCGCGCGCGCCGGGTGCCTGCCCGCTGCCCCGCGCAGCCCGCGCGCCCAGGCAGCAGCAGCGGCGACACCGCCCCCGCAGCGCGCGCGAGCAGGCCCGCGCGGGCCGGGGCGCCCCTCGGTGCCCGGGGACGGCGGCCTGGGCCGAGCGTGGGTTCCCGGACACGATGCACCCGCAAGAAGCGCCCGGCTACACATCTGAGTCCTCCGGCGCCCTTGGAGGTGCGTTCTAGACAGAGCGTGCAGAGCGTCGTCAGCGAGCTTCAGCTGATGGCCTCATAGTCTGTGCTTCTAACAACAACATGCTGCAGACACATAGGTTGCAAATTTTCCAACACCTTACAAACAAGAGACTATGTAGTTTTACAGGTAGAGATTCTTTATTAAACACGTATAATATCACCCGAAAATAAGGCACACACGAAGGGGCAGGTCTTTATTCCCTTAAACAAAGCAGTACGTTGCTGGGTTCACTGTTTTAACAGAGCAGGGAGAAAGCAAGCTAGTTAGAGAAACAAGCATTACACCTTAGGTCAAAATAAATAAACTCCAGGATCACTCTTTTATTCGCCAGGACACCCTTACTTGAAACATTCTACTGTGGTAAAAGTTGAATCCCAAGACAAATTAAACCTTGTGACAGTACCAAACCAACTATTCATTTACTAGGCATCATCTGGCTAAACTACAGGGACTCCACAGCAAAATCAAAAGCCACGGTGGTGCCTGTTGTTCAGAGACTCATCAGCAGTATTGGACAAACATGATGCTAAACCAGCTTTCTCTTTAGCTCCAGCCTGTCTCACTAGCTGCTGCTGTATTTGGTATTTTTGGTTTGTTTGGGGGTTTTGTTTTGGGTTTTGTTTGTTTTTTTTTTTTTAATTAGGAATGCTAATGGCACAAAAACAGTTTTGCATTTTTACATTTGAAAGCTTAAAAAAAAAGCCTCTAACTTTGAAGGGAACTAAGTCGTATTAGTAGCTTAGATTCTTCCTCTCCCAAGAAAAGTCTCCAGTGTGCAAGTTGGAATATCTATGAACCTGTAGGAAAAACTAGATACCATATTGTTCAATGAAACTAGGGGTTTCCGCCACAATATAATGCAAGCCAATCACTTTGATTCCCTGCAAAAACCTCTCCTACCAGTGATGATCACCTAATCACGGGCATGCCTAAAAAGTTCTAGTCCAGAAAGCAAGCACCGAGTATGCATTAAGGGTTGAAGAAGGCAATTTCTACATTATTTAGTAGAATTACAAAACCAATCAGAACAGAAAGAATCACATATTAATGAATCATACACTTACAGTTGTCTTCAATAAAAGTTGAACACACACTGTGACTAGCAAAATGACAAATGAAGGTCACCTTCAGCAGCAATTTTACAGACGTACAGCTTTGATATTTTAATACACTGTGCATGTAAGAAAAATAATCCATGAAAAAGAGATTGGTTGTATAAAACGTATCTTCAAGTGCAAGATGATTTGCAATACATCCTGTTCGCCTCTACTGTGCAATGCAGCAAGAAGATACTCCTTGCACTACCAGTGCAATTTACTAAGCTAAGACTAGCACAGAAAGCAGCATGATACACGACGGAATCAAGCTTGCAAGAAAAGGTTGCCGATAGGCTGGAAAAACAAATTTTCCCATTAAAGTGTCAGTACGGCTTTTAACCAGGTGAACGCCAGCAAACTTTTGGCAGCTCCTTCACTGCAGCCACACTCCCGTCCTCATTCCTCCTTCTGCGACTGCAAGGGAGCATTGCTTTTTTGGGCCACATCTGAAGTGTCCACGATCTCCCCGGAGAAAACCGCTTCCAGCCGCTCATCCATCTCCGTTTTTTCCCTGAACACGCACCAGAGCAACAGCCCCGTGCACAGCAGGCTGAGAGGCAGCACCTTCACCCACGGCTTCTCGTGGTCGCTCCCCATAGACCGGCTGACGCTCCACACCCGCGGACTGGCCTTGCTGGCGGAGAAGGGGATGGCCCCCCCGCCCTCCGGCTCCGCGCCCGCCGCGCCCTCTGGACCCCGCCGCCGCGCCAGCCCCCTCCGGGGGCCCGGCAGGCGCAGGGACCGCCGCGCCCTGCAAAGACACACGCGTCAGCGGCGCGGCGCGCGCGGCCCGCGCCCCCGGCCCCGCGCCCGTCACCTCACCGCCAGCGGCCCAGCGCCCAGCTCATCCCGGCGCGCCGCACTGCCCGGCTCCGCCCCGCGCTGCCCGGAAGCGGAAGCGCGAGCGCGCCGGCCGCAGCTGGATTGGCAGACGACCTGCCCTGGGGCGAGCTGCCGTGGGGGGGGCGCTCGGCTGCTGCCGAGGAGAGGGCGGCCGGAACGGCGACGGTGGGGGCCTGCGCGCCGGCCGCCCGGCAGGCTGACGAACCGGACTGCAGGAGGAGGCAGAGCGACTGGAGACGGCATGCTCGGCGTCCTCCGGATCCTACGGTGATGTTTCCACAGTTTGTGTTGGAAGAGTCCATTTTATTCCGTATTACATACAGAGAATTGCCACGTATTCCCTTAACACAGCTATCCTTTTATAACAATTCGGTGTTTTCATGGCACCTTTCCATCAGATCCTGAACAACTTTCATTTTATCCACCCGCTATCAACCTCTGAATACGGGTGGAGTAGTGTGTTATGCACTGCAGTGGCAGAAAACATTTCTTCTGCTGCTCAAGTTTGCACAGAAAACATGTTAGCATGATGAAATAACATGTTCTTAATAGTGCACTTACTGCCTGTCATACAACATCTTACAGCATTAGTCTTGAACTATTTTGTATTTACACCACGTGTTGCCATGCTTGATCAGAGAAAATAACAAAGCTGGGACTGGAGACACAGAATCCGTAAACCTATGCCTAATACTGGCCTTAGCAAAGGAGTTTGTGTTCTCAGTAACTAGCCAACTGTTCTCAGTAATGGTGAGCCCTCGCTCCATTATGTTCCTTTTGTTTTAGGGCAGAAATTCAGAAAGTCAAGAATACTTGCAGAAGGTAAATCATTTTAGTGCCACGATACACATTCAACTTGCTTGACATTCCGTATGAACTTGCTGTTTACCACCCAAGTTTCTTCATACAGTGTCATTCCAAATTCCTGTATCGCCATGCAGGTGCTCATCATCCTTTGACCCATTAAGCACAGTTGTCACTGCAGTTGCCAGTTTGTGACTTAAATGTTCAACGCTGGTATTTTCAGCTGTAATATTTAAAGACATCAGTTATTTCTGCTTTTAAACACCAAAATATTTTTGTCACAGAATTCGCTAAATAGTTTTGAAATAAGTCATCTAGAGTAAGCTGTGAATTCTGCTTTTGATTATACAGTTCTAATCTGCAATAATTAAATGAACTACCAAACAGGTGGAAATACTGTGCAAGTTACATAGTTAATAGTTTAAACATGAAGATAAAATGCTTTGCAAAAATTCTAATATGATGAGTTTTGCCTAGAAAAGACACCAATTTAAAAAAACAGAGAAGAAAGTTTCTCAGAACAAAAAGAAGAAAAAATTAAGTATGTCACTACTTTTAAGCTAATTTAATTAGCACAAAGGTTTATTTTCTTGAGGTGCCAATTCTGAACATAAAAGGTATAAATATATATTCAGGGAAATTAAATCCTCCTTAGACAAATAGTTCATGTAATAATGGGCACAATGGACTGGAAGGAACGGGGGGGACGAACAAAAAAACCCCAACAACAAAACCAAAAAACAACTTGTCTGGAATTAATCCAGATAAGCCTTGCCTCTTCCTAGCCAGCACCAAACAGTCTTTCCTTCTAAAAACTGCAGGTGGTATGGTACTTACTTAACAGAAATCAAAGTGAGGAAAAAAAGGTGACTAAGAAAGGATAAAACCAATTCAAACAGATACAGAGAACATTTCAAGTGTTCTTGAAGAAGTCAGGCCTTGTGGTTGACTATGCAGAAAGTGGAGTTACTTAAAAGATGCTTATGTGCTATGAATGCTGTTAACACAGATTTCCTTTTTCTTTGGTACCTTAAGTACTGGAGACAAACTTCAAGTACAACAGCAGTCAAAATTTTTCTATAAAGCTAAAATTGCAAGACATCAACAGATTTTTTGGGGGCAAAATAAGTCCTCTTGTGCAGGAATCAAGACCTTAGTACTTACTAAAAACTTTGTCTACTGAATTTTACCTCCATATATGACAGATTATTTCATCCTTGCTGTAACCAAAAACAACATTTGGGTATTCACATTCTGAATAGACAATAATGAAAAAGAATGATACCAAAAAACTCACCAGAATTTCCTTTGTATGCAATACCGTGCTGGCTTAATAAATCTTTAAGTTTTTTTATTTCTTTAGAAAGTTGCTTGTATTCCTAAGAAAGAAAATACATTTAAAATGGCTCTCCCACTCTCCAAATCCATACATAAAATGGGAGTTTATAAAAAATAATGGGTCTGTGCACAGCTGTTACAGCTTTCAACTTAAAAGGTCTTAAAGATAAACTGCTTATTCTAAGAACAAGGTGCAAATTTTATAAAAAGATGTATTTCTATGTTGCCAAAACAGGAGCCAGCTTTTTCCATGCCTGAGAATAAAAATTAGGAGTGCTTTCTGAGACTATTTTGGATCTATCCTCTAACTAGCATTTTATCATAGCACAAAATTGCATTCGTAGGTTTGCTACAGGACCAGCCTTATTTTATTTTATGTCATAATGCTACAGTCTGGAAATTTGTCACCTCCTCAACTCTTGACCTGGTAACTTCCTGTTCTCACTTTCAGCAGTTTCTGTTAACTTACAGAGCCAGGGCTTTTTTAGTACTTTAGAGACTCAAACCACATTATCTGAAATCTCAAAGAAGCCCCAGTTTTTTTCTTGTGTTTTGGTTATTACACGAATCAGGAAAGAGCAAAAGATTAACTATTTAAGATTCTGTGGTTACCAAAACAGGCAACTTTATGTCAATTAAGCTATGATGAAGCCAGAAGAAGTAGTACAAATTATTAAATACTGTATTGTTAACTATTAAAAAAAAAAAAAGGTGAATATAACAGTACCACATCAAAATGGTAATCTTTATATAAGTATATTCCGCTTAACTACAGTTTATTTGGTTATATTCAGGAATTACTATGTGGTGTTTTTTTCTTTGCTACATTTTCAAATAAAATGACAACAGCAGCTTCCTCTCTGCATTATAATGAGTTAATTCCCTTCCATGCTCTTTTTCTGATGTTCAGCTTGCACTGTTTTAGGCTGAGCACACCTTCTACCTCTATTTTCTCCATTTCAATTCTGTTGCAGAAGGACTGTTCACACACATGAAAGTCATTCAGAAATGGACACAGCATAGATCATTCTGCCTTTTGCTTGTGTAACAGCCAACGCATTCTGACACAAGTCTGGGTAATTATCCACAGAGAGAAGTGTCAACACTCCCAAGGCTGGTTACACATTTATTTTCACTAGTAATTCCTTCCTGTTTCCAGACTGATATTCCCCAGAAAGAATACTTACAAGGTGTTCATAACCCAAGTGCGTACACAAATTCCTACATACCCTCCCCATCTTCTTATTGGGCATTCAGTTGTGCTGGTTTGTTTTTGACTTAAGGGCTAGCATAAAGACAACAAATCACTCTGTATCTAGACTGTTACATATTGAAACCAGAAAAGATAATAAAAGAAAAATGAACAGATTTCAGCTGAACCCAGAGTATTTACATAATGCTGTCACACTGATACTGTCATACAGTAAAAAGGTGGCAATTTAATTCCACATTGTAAATACTATGCTCTATACCTTACTGCACTTCTCCACTGTTTCAAATTCCAGACTTATCTTCTTATGTTGTTTCTCAACTTCCTTTTCTTCTGTTGCTTTTAGAAGTCCTGCTTCTTCAAAAATCTCTTTCAGTATTTTTTTGTATCCCTAAAAAAGAAAGTTTCCAAACAACGATAGATCAATCCACGCGACTCTCACCTCTGCTTGTAATTTGCACTGGCTATTCCAATTCCTCAAGCTTCACTGTAGAAAACATTACAATTACCAGTTGATATAGCAGTTACAAAGCACAAAAATTACTATTGGCCAACTGCAGAATAAATGCATCCATTCCAAAAGGAGAAACTGCAGAAGTCACTGGCTATGTGACAGTAATTGTTCTTTACCAAATAGAGTTGGAAGAAATTAACAAACCTGGTCAGTTATTAGTTCATCATACAGAAGCTGCTCTGCTTCATCCCACTTCCTTTGTAGTGCTTCAGTCAGAGTCGGATAAACTGAAAAATGGAAGTCAAACCATGTAAAAACCAACAGCACTGTCCTGCATTAGTTAAATGCTCCTCTAGTAGCATGCAATTGTATTTGTTTTAAGAACTCAATGTTTCTATACAGTACTTCGTCTCTACTGCTTTCAAGAGTTGGGGTTAAACTTAAATTCTGCTTCACATATTTGAAGTTTCTGGATAATGCCACCGACCAAAAATTTTTCTCTTATTTCCAGCTAGAAGGCCTCATATTTCTTTGTTGAATGTAATTCTAACTGAGCTCTCCCTTTTTGTAATGTAAGTTAATGAGCAGATACTACAGAGCTGATTCCTATGACCAGTCCAAGAAAAAAGCAAAAAAAAATCACTCACTGGGTCTATACTAGCAAAAACAATTTATTTGAGAAATACCTATGTGTTATAATGATTGGGATTGAAAATACACTTTGTAGTATATGTTACACTTAATACTCATTTATAGCAAGTTAGAAACTCAAAGAACCTGCAAATTTACACTCTGAGGTTGGTGTAACATGCCAGCTGCTCCACACACAAATGATTTTCTAAATCTTACCTAAAAGAGAGTGGGGATGGCACACGAGAGGAGTCTCAAATGTCAGAGAGTAAACACAAGTACTCGGCTCAGACACATAAGCCAATTTATTGCTCTTTCCACAAACAAGATGAACCTAAACATCAGTAAAACCAAAGATGAGCGAAACACCTCCACATGAAACAGGACCAGCATGGATGATCAATTTGCTGTCTTCCAATGTTAGCAGATGCATTTCTGTACATACTGTCATGTCAAAGCTTCCAGTGCTGTCACCCACAGAAAAAGAATCATAGCAAGCACATCTTCAAATTATTTTATCAAATGTTAAAATTACCTCCTCTAATGGGAAATGATCCCCCCATGTATCATTGCTCCTTGGACCCCCAGGCACCGTATTTCCAGCAAGAATGAGAGTAAAAAGGACACCCTTTAGAACCTCATCTGACATAAGCATAATTCACTTAACAAATTTTAGTTCTGATCAATGTGCTAAATAGAAAGAACAATACACATCTAGCCTGTAGAAATTTGTTTTCATCATTAAACTTGCAGCACCAGCATTTTCTGTCTGTTCAAAACTAAATGCCAGTGAAAGATTTGAATCATAATATCAAAGGCCATACAAGAATAGTAATTCTTTCTGTAGCCCCTATGGGAAATAAAGATGTTAACAAGGCACCTCCTTTACAGTACAGAATATTTTCACCTTGGTCAAGATATTTTGTCCCTCATCCCATCTTCACATTAGTTATTATTCCAACTATATATCCCTCTCTCTTAAGTATTGTATTGTCACCCATCATTGTAATAGCTAAGCATCTTCTACACGAAAAACAGCCTGTTGTGAACTATATGGTATCTTTAACTCTTCTTCACGATAGCGATCTATGTCATCAGGGAATGTGAGGTTTAATTCATTATATCTGTAAAACTGTATAACACACTGAGGGTGGAAAAAGAAAAACATTATTGAATAAAAGGATAAAGGATGTGTGCAAATCATGTGCCACACATTGGGCAAGTCTCAGACACCCTTCCTTACCCTGCGAGTTGAATAGTTACTTGGCACAGAGACTGTCTGAATGTGAAAAGGAACATTTTAACCACTCCACAAAATAAGAATTTTTACTTTTGCTTCAAATGTATTCACAGCAGAATCTGTTTCTCTTGAGTTGGTTCCTCTGCCACTCCCATATATTTGATTCCTTCCTTAATTCTCCTTGCATGCCTTCTGCTCTTGTTTTAACACCTTACTTAGCTTCTCAGCACGCTGCTGTTAACTGCCTAATTCTTTTCCCTCCTTTTTCCTGGATGTCTTTAGCCCAATAGGCTGGCATCTTGAATTCAACAAACAGCTCTTTTTCTGACACAAATTACAAAGCACTGTATGTTTCTACAGTAGTGATAATACCAGAATATTCCACTCTATCAAGGAAAAAAAGAGTTAAAAGTAACCAATGAGAATACATAAGTAAACTTCTTCAAAATTTTATGCTGATTTTAGCTTCCCTTCTTCATCCGTTCACCAAGCTCCTACAGGAATTCATCTTTATGTTTTATATCACATCTTAAATGATGACTTCTTCAAGGTAGGAATGTTTCAGTCTGTAGAGTGTCATGAGTGTGTGTAGAGAGTCATGCTGTCTGAATTAGCATAGTCTAGTTATTATACCTTTGTCTGTCTGCTCTTAGTTTCACATGAGTCTCCTTCCCTCATCCACATTCCAACAAATGTGTTGTTGTCTATTTCCCATTCATGCCAGATTCTGAAAAAACAGGACATAATTTTATTTTAAGTTACTGGAAAGAAAAAAGTGAACACTCAAGAAATAAAACAGGAATACCCTTACACCATGTTCAATTTAACTGTATATACTTCATTTTTGTTGTCTTAGTATTTCCATTTCTTACAGCCAAGACCTTATAAACAGTGTAGTTTGTTATTCAGGCTGCTACAAAGGGCACATCAACATTACTTCGAGAGCACAGTTTTGGATCAGCTTTCAGTTTGCAAACCATTTGCACTTACAAATCCATGTTTAAATCCAATAAAATACAGCTTATAGATCAATCCCACAACAAATTCCATGATGCTAAGTACCCTTGGATTGTTTGCAAGATTTTTAGTGCTAGTGAGAGCACCTACAAAAACTAGTCTCTACTTCTGTTAGTCCTAAAGCCAATGATACTCTCAGCATTTTGATGTACCCTTTTCCTCTCATATTGGCTCACTAATTATTGTGCACATAGGAAAAAAAGAGACATCTATATACGAATTATTTAGAAAGGCAGTAATTTTAAAGCAGGTTTCTGGTTTATAATTAAATTTATTTTAGGTCTTATGATTTGGATACTCTGAGGTCTTTGAATACTTTGTGATACTTTTCTGGGTCTACATTGAGTCTTTTATTACCTTTTATTAAATATGTTTAACACAACCACTAGGCATAAAGCACTCATTTCATTTTGTAAGGTTATATTCAGCTCAAAGTGAAAATAGTTAACAGACATGAAATCTTTGTTAATAGGAGCTGTAGTTATACACTATTGAATTTCTCACATGAACATATCACACTTGCAGTTGGCACTGATAATTAATCAGCCTTCAGCTAAAATAGGAGGTTAGTATTTATCAACAAAAAAATCTTAGTTTTTCAAGATGGGGTATTTTTATGCATAACGCCTTGGGAACTACAATGACCTAAGCTGACCAATAAAAGAATCTTAATTTTAAAACTGCCTCCTTTTTGGCAATCTATAAAATGGTCTGCTAACAACATTGGTAAAAAAGTTCTAAAAGCCTCACCCTAAAATCCCACTATAGGCATTCCATCGAAAAGTCTGCTCATGCTGAGTGACATTATGGAAAGGACAAAACTCATACTTGTACCTTAAAAGAAAAAAGAAAAGAAAAGAAAAGAAAAAGAAAAGAAGAAATGTTTCAGACTGAAATAGAAAACTAGGTCGTTCCTAACAAATATATATAATCAAATATCCAAATCCATTACTCACGTGGATTCCACAAAACTGAAACACTTGCCAGCAAGCCTAAAGAGATGTGCAGGGCCTAAAAACACCACAAAATGACATCAAGGAAGAATAATGTTTTGGTTAAATTTAAGCAAATTATTGTGGTGACAAAACTGCAAGGAGTATGTGACAAATTTAGTTTTCTGCTGTACATAAGGAAATTTTTATCTTCCATATGGATTACTGTACATTCCCACTAGTGCTATATTGGTTTGCGTCATGATCTTTAACATTTTTCATCTTCAACACTCAGTGAAACAGATAAGCCTCTCTCTACGACAGAAGTAAGAAACCGGTATACAAACAGATAGAGGCCAGATCCATAAAAGGAATCATCAGTGCAGATCTTGCCAAAAATCTAACACTGAAATCACCATAACTCTTGCTCGGCAGCTGTCTGTCCCCAAAATCATCCAAACTCCTCAAGTTTATACTAGTAAAGCCCATTTGCTCAGAATGTTGACAATGCTGCATATTTAAGTTTCACTGAGATTCTCGAACTAGGTATTCCTTTTCACAGTTTGCCTTCATGGTCTGATCCAGTTAGTATTCAACAAGATAAACCTTTTACTGTCAGACAGGTCAGCAGTTACAATTCTACTCTTGTAGAATTGATCACTTGAGCCTTTCTGTCAAAGGAATCCAAGACAGCTAACTTGTCATTCAAAAAAGGGCCAAAAGTCCTGAACTATGCACTACAGGGGTATTTCAGTGACCCTTACTTAAGGTAATTTTGCATGGAATGATTAAATATTTGTGAGGAAAGGAGAAGAAAAGAGATTATAAAGCAAATAAAATAAAACCCCATCCTGGGTTCTAATTCCCCACTGTCATGATCACCTATGTACTTTTTCCACAGATCTAGACAACCAATCCTAGAAACAAAGATCAGACCACCAGAATCATACCCTCTGGAATGCCTTAACCACTGGGATACAGGTTCTCTTTCCCATTTTTCTGACTGTATGATCTTGCATTTTATTCTACAGATTATCATAGGCTTGGCCAAAGGGTTTGCCCCTCTACTACATGTAATCTGTGCCTTAGTGATTAGGATACTCTCCCCACAGAGAAAGAAAAGCAAATTTGAATGTCCCTGAATGAATAAACTTATGCCTCCATTTCCTGGGCAGATGCTCTAAAAGAGAAATTATAGGAACTATTACCTCAACTGTCTTGTAAAAGAAAAGAATGGGTAAGGTTTCTATGGTAAAGAAATAATTGTGCAAGACAGGGTTCCATGCCCTAATTCCAGTTCCACAGACACTCCCAATTTTTGGCTACACGTAAGTTCCCACATCCAGGAAAGAAGGATTTCTAGCGTACTGTACTTTTAACTTTTTTCCTGCTATTTTTGGCATCTTTCCATTCAGTATTCTAATTCTAACTATTTCACTTTTCACATGCAGTACATGCAGAATTTATACACTTGATTTGGGTTTATAAAACACGACAGAAGACATTAAGCATAATCACATTCAATGTCACCATACCAAAATGCCTTTCCTGGACCTGAACAAGGTTTAAGTCTGTGCCTAAGGTTAGCAGAGAGACAAGAGTTATTCCCTTTTGCTCACTCTTTGCATCAGTGTGTATTTTATCTACTCCATATATGGTCTAGAATTTTTTAGATTCCTGTTTATTTTGCTAAAGTGGAGGATTTATATTGCAGCATCCAGGCTTTGTGTGTGAGACTGAGCCTCTGTGATTTGTTCCAAGACTACTCTTAGGGCTTTTTTCAAAACAATTTTTGAGTATCAAGTACTATCAGATGATGGGATGACTTTTATATGGCGATCTCAAGGATGTCAGAGATTGTTTCAAAAAGAAAAAAGTTTTTAGTAAGGATCAGAAGGACCTGTGACTGGTTCAGAAAACACAGAATAAAACATATGGATAGCACTGTGACAAAAGCAGTCCAAACAGCACTGTGACACAGAACACCAAATCTTGGTTTGAACCCTTCAGAAGCACAATAAAATATATTTGCCCATGCTTATTTTTCACGATGCTCATAAAATGACAAGTAAAATTAGTCTTTGCATAAAGTCAAGGAAGACTATTCTGCAAAGGACTGTTACTAAAGGATGAAAACTGTACAAAAAAGGTAACGCATATACCTGATATTGCAGACGGGGACATCTTTGACTGCAGCCTATTTGTTTGAGGCAAGAATGGGTTATTCAACCTTTCAAAAGAAGGAAAGTTAAACGTTTAAGACTGAGTTACGCATCGGCTATGGTTACACCCTCCCCTACCCGAGGGTCCCAACACCTACAGCCGCGCGGGGAGCGGCGACCCCTGCCCGCGGGCCCACCAGCGGGGTGGGCAGAAGCGCCCGGCCCGGCCGGGCCCGCCCTTCCCCGGAGGAAGGGACGGGCTGGGGCGGGCGGAGCGGCAGACGAACCCGAGCCCGCCGAGTCCGGCTGGGTGGCGGGGCACGGCGAGTGGGCGGCCGCGTACCCGAACGTGTTCGGCTCCTCCACGATCTTCATCTTCCCGGCCGAGGCGAAGAGACCTGCGAGCAGAGAGCAGTTGCTACGGCGGGCGGACCGACCCACCGGCGCGCCCGCTCGCCCCCCGCCCGCCCCCGCGCTCACCCAGCGCCGCGCCCAGCGCCGCCAGTAGCAGCCGGGCGGCCGCCATCGCCTCTTCCGCTGGAAGCGGAAGGGCGGGGGGCCGCGGGGCGGCCGCTCCGCCCAGCCGCGGGACCATGGAGCGCGGACGGCGCGCTGCGCCGCGGAGGGGCGGGCGGCGCGGCGCTCGCAGCCTCGACACCTTCGCGGCGGAAGCGGAGGCCGCGCTGAGAGGTGCGGGAGGGTGCCGCGGACTCCGGGCCGAGCGGCGGCGCGGCCTGCCCTGAGCCGGGCGGGACCGCGGGTCCTGCCCTGGGTCCTGCCGGGGCGCCGGGCTGGGCCGTGCGGCGGCTGGACACTAATGCGCGCCTGCTGCTTTCAGCTTGCCTGGAGGGCGAGGGGGCCGCGGAGGCGGGCGCCCCGGCGGCGAAGCTCCCGTGCCCTCTCGCCATGTGGGAGCTCGGGCACTGCGATCCCAGGAAGTGCACCGGGAGGAAACTGGCCCGAAAAGGGCTGCTCCGAACCCTGCGCCTCCGTCAGAGATTCCCGGGCCTCGTCCTCAGTCCTCTGGCCACCGAGTATGTCTCTCCAGCTGACAGGTGAGTCCCCGGCGAGGCCCACACCCAGGTGACCTCCCTGCCTGTTTGCAAAGCCTGTGGAGGCGCAGGCTGTGAGGAAGAGCCCTTGGTTCAAACGCTGTAGTGACGGTATATTATGGACAACATTTTAACCGCTGATTCATGGTCACAACTTTGCTACAGAATAAATTTGACCTCCCCGTTACATTATGTTCATGCATGAACGCGAGACACAGAGCCATTCTATTAAATCAGGTTAACATTTTTACATAGCTGGTGTCGGGTGAAAAAAGCATCTGTAGATCCCAGCGAGAAATTGGAAGTATGTGGTTTGTACGTTAATTTGTTCAGAATCACGGGCCCATAGCTACTGTAATTTTTATTCAAGTTCTTCGGCTAGGCAACACGATGCATTAACTAGAAAACTTGTTTGGGGGAAATGTTGAGAATTTTCTTCAAATGTGCCTGCATTTTTTTTATAAAGACATATTTACCTGGAGAAAAGATAAGTCTTTAGAAGCTAGCAGAGAACCTAAATGTGAACTTCGGTGTACTTTTAAGAACGCGAATGTTATTATTAACCACACTCTTCTGTCACGTTTTTAAGCCTAGAATTTTTCACTTTCAGTTTGAAACGTGTGGGTAAACCTTTTTTGCCACGTGCATGTTTAGAGGAAAAGCACGTTATTATTCTTTCTCATTGCATCTGTATTTTAGATCATTGTAAAACGTATGCTTTTTGATTGATAAAAGGGGGAGGTTGTATGCAAATTTGTTGCCATTATAAAGTGGCAATTGTAATTTTCACTTTAACTTTTTTTATCTAAACAATGATAACAATTTTTCAAATACAGTGATGTTTCTTTTTTCAGGCATGTCATTGCTCAGAGCGGAATGGCAGTCATAGATTGCTCATGGGCCAAATTAGAAGAAACTCCCTTTAAGAGAATGAGAGGAAGTCATCTACGGCTGCTGCCTTACTTGGTGGCTGCAAATCCTGTCAACTATGGTCGGCCATGCAAACTGTCCTGCGTGGAGGCTTTTGCTGCAGCTTTTTGCATTGTTGGTAGGCTGTAATGTGTCTGATGTGAAATATGTTACCAGCAATTCTTACATGCTTAATAAATCAGAAGAGATGATCTGCGATAGAATAAACTGTAATGCTGTCCCACGGGTCATCACTTCGTTGAGTTTAGAATCAGATTGTCTATAGCTTTCTTCTAAGTACTTGTATCTGGTAGCATCGAGGTGTCTGTGGGGTGTTCATGTCAGCTACTAAACAGGACACATAAACTGTGATCCTGGTTTTATCAGGATGGCACTTAATCTTAGAAAAACTGTTTAAAAAAGCCAAAGACAGAGCATGAATCCTTAGGCACCTTTGCCTTAACGAGAAGTAACAGCTGTCTGTTAATAGGGTGGGTTCTGGTTAAGAACAAAAGAAATTGCCCCCTCTTGTGATGTTTTGCAAACTCATCACAGAACTTTCTTGACAATTGAAGAGACATGCCCTACTATACTGCAGACAAATCTTATCTTCTGAAAATATTGTATGTACAACTGCTCTCTTACTGAAGGACCGTGGGAGCTAGAATAATTCATTACCTATACAAAATATTTTTATGTAACACTCACTAAAAGACTATGAACTTTTCTTGGATTCAGTTAGATATTTCAAGTTAAACTGAAATTTCAAAAGATTTTTAATATTTTTAAAAGTCTGAATCTCTGAACACTGAAGAAATGCTGGCAAACATCTCACTATTGTAGTGATACATAGGTATGTACTGAACTTGGAAACCTGTAAGCTGAGTGAAATCTCACACTGAAAAAGAAAACTGATCATTTATTTTCTGTTTTAGGATTCCCAGACCTAGCCACCATTCTTCTAAGGAAATTTAAATGGGGTAAGGCATTTATTGACTTGAACAAAAATCTCTTGGAAAAATATGCAGCCTGTCATTGCCAGGAAGAAGTGCTGAGAGTTGAAAAGGACTTTTTAGCCAGCGTCCAGGAAACAAAAGACGAAGAAATAGGTAAGAAAAAACACAGACACACCACAGAACCCCTTTTCCTAACTAGTTTCCTTACCATCGTTTCCTTTAATCTCATGAAAATATTGGCAAGGTAGAAGATAAGAGCTTTGCTGAGATGTGTTGTTCTGACTTTATACTGTGTATTCTTCTTATAAGCAAGTTTGCCTATTTTTTTCAACTCAAAAAGATGAAAATGACTAAAGCAATTTAATGCATATAGTAGTGTGTTCACAGCTGAACTGTGGAGCAGCTACCCTGATTAAATTAGGCATATTGGAGAACTAAGGAGTAAAAAAAAAATATGATGCTTCCTCATTTTATCTAGAGATATTAAAAGCAGATAATGAGAAAAAAGACTAGTAATTCAGGAGGACTATAAGAGAAATATAGGCATACAGTCTGACAGCAAGTTAGTTATACATAAACCTAAGAAAGACCTTTAATGGACATGTTTATATAGTCCCTAATCAAGACAGCTTTGGTACTACAGTCCATCCAGAAAATCCATAGGATTGTGGGTGGAAGCGTGCTTTATTTGGCATAGTAGTGTTGCCCCTTAAGAACTGTCTTCAGTTTAATGTAACAGTAGTTAGGTTTCCACCAAACAGGATGATTTCATTTAGCCTAGCATGTCATGCCTTGTTTGACTTTTCTCAGGTAACAGTTCCCCCCAGCTGTGTAAGCCAAAGTAAATCTAAGCCTATCCTTACTCAGCAAGAGCTAAACCTGGACAGCTGTACTTCACTTCTCAGTAGACATAAACTAACTAGATAGCTCTTTTAAAATGAAACCATTCTGAGAACATCCATGTTTTCTTACCAAAAGACTTAGAAACCTCTGTGTACAGTCTGACTACCCCTGAAGAGATACTGAACCCCTTGGAGGGGTGGGCACGAAGGGCATGGAAGAGAGTGAAAAGACTAGAATGAGGAGGCAGGACCTGGGCAGTTGTTTCTCACCTCCCCTGGTTTCTGACCAAACAACTATAGTAAACTTATCAGAAAGCTGAACCAGACTTCCTATGCCTTCCCCTCCCTGCCAAGAATCTTCTCTTAAAATGAAAATGAAGGCAGACCATTAAAATATGCCTTCTTCATCAACGTGTGCGTTTTTTCCTTCTTTTTCCAGATCCATTTAATGTTGACTCAGGAAAAGAATTTTCTAATCCCAACAGACCAATCAATTCCCCAGGGTAATGAAATTTAATTTAAATACTATTTTTCTTATTATAAGTTGTTTTGCTTTTATAATCCTGAAAAATGTTTCCAGACTAGCACAAAGTAACGAAGAATCTGAGGACGACAGCGTGAGCACTCCAGATGATGCCAATGAAAGCAGTGATGAGGACAGTGCAGAAGATGATGGTACCGTAAAGTTGCTGGAACAACAGCCAATAAATCAACTATTTGAAAAGTAAACAAACAAACAAAAGAACCGCCCCCCACCCCCCCAACAAGCAAACAAAAAACCCCCCAGCAATCCTGAAGAGTTGTAACATCTTGTATAAAGAAGTTTTCTTGTGGACAACTAACAGCATGGCTTGTTCACCTGTAACTTGGTGCTTAGCAAATGCCTTCCTTTAGGTGAACCTCAGGCTGTATGTGGGTTTATAGGTCTATTTATGCACATAAAGGCTTTAGGTTATTTAATTTTTAGGTAATTATTTATGGCATGCTAATTACTATGTAAAGAGCCTGAAGCTTAGTTAAGAATTAAAAAAACCCTGTATTCTAATCAATATGTCTGGAAAGTGGTTTACAGGGATTATTTTTACCTAATAATACCTTAAGTAAACCCTTCTAACTTCTGGGCTATATTTCAACTGGAAAACATGACTAAGTTACTGCCCTGTTCAAAGTACCTACCACGTAAGAAGCCTCTGACTTTTTGCAGGCTTGAACCTGCCATATGTATTTCAGCTACTTCATCTAGTTTAGGGTAAACTGACTACCTAAGCTTAAAAGGAAAAAAACAATTCCTGGAATTGTTTTAACGTCTCAGTATGTCTTTTCAGGAACTTTACATGCTATTTTTTTTATTTACTCTGATAGACAGTCCTAAGCAACATACAATGTTTTGGCACTTTATATTCAGAACTGTACCATAAATTTTCAAATAACAGGCTCAGCAATGCTATCTGCCTGCATTCTCATTACTTGAAGTGTTGCTCTACCAAGTTAGAAATACACAGTCTGGCCCTTAAAGATTTGAGTCAGAGACTCTCATCAGCACTAGTATCTTAGTTCACTTTTCCATATGTGTGCCAGTTTGTAGAGTGAAAGTGCAGCTGTCAGCAGTTGTTTTCTGTACATTTAAGTAGAATGCTCTTCTGAGTTTCCAGCACCCAATTGGAACTTATTTAAACCTAAACTTCAGCAACGCTTCAGTAAAATTGGAGATACTGAAGACAATTCACAGTGTTACCTTCATACATAGAAGTTCTTCAAGTCACAGCAAGATTTTCACCTCTTAACTCTCTTCTACTAGAGATTAAATGCTAGCCCTACTGGAACTAGAATCGGGAGTCACAGCAGCAGTTCTAGTGGTACAAATATTCCATTTCCCTTTAAAAAGAAAAAAAGAAGCCCAAGTAAATAAAATAAATTTGACAGGGAATCTCTTCCTTTAACTCAGTTTCTCACTTTCCCACCCCAAGCACATGAAGTCTTTCCCAAATCAGCTGTTGTAACAAGGATTTCTAGATAGTGACAAGAAAGCAATCCTACACAAACAATTTTTAAAGGTCAGAATAATGTGAAAGTGTTAGCTATTCTAATTTGGGGGAATGTTTTTATGTTATAAAGCTATCGTAATCAAATGCAGACAAGCAGAGCAGATCTGAGAACAGAGCTGTATCACACTTAGAATAACTTAAGTCTCTAGCAGTAGCCATTTTTTAATAACAAAAGCACAGAAGCTACAGCTCAGATGCAACAAAGCTTTTCACACTTCATTTGTTTTGCAGAATGATTTTGACTAAAAAATACAATAAAAAAAGCAGTGAAAGTTTAATAGAGGGTATATCAGCTTGACATACATGAAAATAACTTACATAATTTAACTGATGTCCTTTACAGAAGGAAACTGTAATTGCATAGAGCACGTCCTTTTCCTAAAAGCTATATACATTGACATACGGAAGAAGGCACAGAAGTACTTCTGATAAACAAGTACCATTTAAAATCCCCAGTTGCTGTAGGTCCCCTTGCATTCCTTGGACAGTTTCTATTATTGTTCATATCAGTCTAATGCTTGTGTTATTTTATGTTAACATGGTCACACCAGTATGTTGATCCCATTATGCACAGTAAGCAATTGGTCTCTAGCTAGTCAGAATTCTATATGCTGTTTAAGGAACTGATCAAAGTTGAATAGCTGCAATTGCCACTCGGGGCACAAAGAAGGGCCACATTCATGTTGGGGGTGGGGGCAGAGAAAAGAAATGAAGGCAACATCTAAACAAAAGGTAAGTGCAGCATCACAGGCCTTAAAAACAGGACTTGCACTGAATTGTGTTCAGAGCCACTTAAATGGCGGTCTTTTAATAATTTTAATGAAGATAAATGAAACAAAGCCCTTTATATAAACAGTTTATTTACTCTAAACAGCAACACAGACAGAACGCCATATAAACACAAAGGAAGTGATGCAGAATAAGGATGCTGGCTGACTTTGGATCTCGGAGGCTCTTAAGCAATAACAACCTAGTTTCTGAAAGATAGAAAAACAAATTCAGGGAGGGAAGGGGGTGGAGGGCATGATTTTTTTTTCATACAGCCAGCTAGAGGCTAAATATAGTTCTAACATTTTAAAGCATGCCTGCATCAGATAGCAAAGTAACTAGAGATACTAGTGAATTTATAGAAGTATAAAAGTTTATAATTTTACAGCAGTTGAAATACTGACATCAATATTAAAATAAAAGCAAGTTTTACATAACAATCAAAAATACAAAAGACTGAAGGAAGAGACCCTGTATGAAAAAACTGGGGGCAATTCAGCAAATTTAGAACTGTATACAAGTGGCGAATATGGAAAATGGCACACATACAACCCCCTCCCCTAAGTGGATATTAATTGTACATAGCAACATTAGATTTTGCAAAAGTTTTGTAAACAAGTTCTTGCCAAACCAATCCCTTCCTTTTTAAGATGCTGCATGACAGATGCTTATGATGGTGCAAACTTCTTGGCTTGTGCTCGAACCCTCTTTTCATATTCCACTCTGTTTTGGCTGAATAGAAGAGAGAGAAAGGGTAATTACAGCTTGAGAAATCAGAGGCCATTTTACTGAGTTACTGTTCTTCTATTTCTCTTCAATACAAAACTAAGTCATTGCTGAAGGCAAAACCATCAGATAGGAATTCACTGAACACTACAATATATTAAAGGCTTTTCTGGACCATTACTCTGATAATTTTCTTTGGAGGGATGTAAGGTACTGTTTAACCAGTTACTTCCCAAACTTCATCTGTTGTCAAATGATTGTACCATACCAGTCTCTATAAACAGGATTGCGCCTGCTCTTTCTCAAGGCCAGCTGTACCTTACATGCAAGCATTCTTATTCATCTGAATGTAAGTTTTCCACTCCCCATGTTAAGACTTGAGGTCATTAACAATAAATTCCAATATCCTAACAGCACAAAGTGGTTGATGAGAGCAGTTCACTAACAGTTGGTGGACTTCATATGATTTTAAAGTATTATCTTTACTGCTTTGGGGAGAGAGGGGAAGCGCTCTTTAAGAAACGGGAAAATGATAATGGTATGGTAGTTTCAGCCTTCACCCTGACTCACAGTGTTAGGTTTATCCTAACCTTTAGTTGAAAAAAAGGTAGCTTATCATTCTGAAAAAACACTATAGTTCACTAAGTCTAGCATACTTGCTACAGATTGATTAAACAAGCAAGTACTACTTCAAGGAACTATGACCAGTCATTAAGCCTCAGACTCAACACATAAAAGGGCAAGTTCTTTGTTTTCTGTTCTTGGGCCAACAAGGGATGGTAGTAGCTTAGTAGAGCATCCATTTACATTCAACACTATATTTTGTATTAGCTGTCAGAAGTGTCAGTCAAGAGCTAAACAAAAATTTGTTACCATTACTCTTGTGCCAAAGGGAGTTTACAGTGACTAGATTTTGCAGACAGCTTTGCAGTAACTTAACTTACTTTCAGCTATGAAGGCTTGCTGCAGTAAAAAAAAAAGAGGCAGCAAATTATATCCTCAGAAGTTGACAGTTTGGGGGGGGGAAGAAGAAATGAAGCCAATTTTGGTCACATCCAATGAACAATTACCAGCAAACAGACTGAAAATACTCATAAACTTTATTCTAAAAATCTTCTTTAGGTTATATTGCACTGTCACATGAGAACACAACCTAGCTGTTAAGTCTCACACCCTCATAGTCCACACAAAAGAATGCCTGCATAGGAGACTCTGCATGCCTACAGCAGAGAGGAGGAAGCAGGTTAGCACATAAGGAGTGCTGAAGTTACAGAGCGACAGTACCAAAGCAATCCTGAGAATGAGAACAATTATTCTTATTTTGAATACAAAGTTTATTCTTTAAGAACTTGACTAAAAGACATCTATTTAAACAACATTGCATCTTCCTCAGTATTTATCAACTGCCAAATGACAGATGCATACACAATCCTGCTCTGTTAAGCTGCTTCTACCAGTTACTCATTAAGTAGTAAGAGAGACACACTCACACTGCAGAAATACAGTAACCCATCTGAAATACTATGCAAGTCCAAAAGACAT
Source organism: Calonectris borealis (assembly GCF_964195595.1). Classification (NCBI taxonomy): domain Eukaryota; kingdom Metazoa; phylum Chordata; class Aves; order Procellariiformes; family Procellariidae; genus Calonectris; species Calonectris borealis. Next base: position 18,204,498 of record NC_134327.1, on the reverse strand, counting down.
GATAAATGGGAGACTATATATATTTGAAGTAACAAAAACCATGTGTAATAGTTTATTCTCAATAGTTTTTTTTTCTAGAAGCACTTACAATAAAACAGAAACAAGACTAGCAAAGACTGTTTTTGTACATACATGCATGTGGGAGGTGATTAAAAAAAACCCACAGACTACTTATATATGTATATTATTCCTGCCCCATATTCCCTCAGAGTGGCTTTAAAAAAAAAAAAAAAAAAAAGAAAGGAAAAAAGCAGGGGGAGGCCTGCCTCATCATTACTGGCTCCCAAAGGTGCTGCCTACAACTGTGGCCACCTAACTGTCCTCCATATGCACTCAGTCCCATCAAGTCTTCAGTAGATACTTAAAAAATAACATCGAGTGAACCTGTTAATTAAATCCAAGATGCACTACCCATCCCTATGTTTCCTTTTCACTAGGATCCTATAAAAGACATTTTTGACATAGCTTGCACGTGAAGTCTCATAAAATGCCATTTTTCAAACTTGGCACTCTCCTGGAGACTTGTTCTTCTGTCCAGAATGGTAATTCCACATTTCCATCTTGGTCATTATTTCAGTAGCTGTCAGTGCCAAAAGCATTTGTTTAAAGTGTTTTGCTCCCCTAAAGATTATAGATCAGCCATCCATTTTTAATGGTGGGAAAATTTTAAGATTAAGCCTAAAAAAAAAAAGAGTACTTTTTAGCTCACAAATTATCACCTTTCCTAACTAATGCAAACTTCATTCTGCTAAAGCTTTCTTTCTGTACTTTTTAACCTATTCTTTTGCAAAATCTAGTTTTCACAAAATGCCACATATTTCCTACAGCAATCAGAGAAGCTCTCTATTCTTCAGGCACAAGTGCTTGTAGGTACCCACTACTGGACAGAAGTAAGTTACTACTATACTGATGAATGGGACTTGTCACGTAATTCAGTCTCCTCTTTTACTCATGAAATCATTATGCCTCATCACTGCTACTCAGCTAGCCTTTAGGGGAAAGGATTCTATGTTGGGCTAGAACCAGGATGAGAATCGTGGTCTAACTGAAGGAATCTTCACATTTATTGCTGTTGCGATGCTATTAAAAGCTCCACTAGCCTATTAACCATGAAGTTACTGTTTTGTTCAAGTTTAGCACAAGCTAGGCATCTCCACAGGATACAGCCATGAAGGTAAGAAAATTCCCTTGATCATTCCCAAAAATATTTGCATGTTATACTATAAGTAACAGACAGCTGTAGGCAATGTGACAGCTTTCAAGCTGATATGCAAAGATACTTACCAGTAAATTGTGTAAGCCTCTGCTTGAGCTGGGTCTTGAATATTTGGTTCATTTAGAAGTTCCTGTATTCCTAACAAGATCTGTGAAAGAAGGAATAGAAGTAACATAGCCATGGATATTACTAAGAGACATTCAATTAAAAAACCCTTAGAAACCAACTGTAGAAACACACAGTAAATATCTTAACATTCACGTAAGATAAGCAAGCAAAGCAAATAAAAGGGCTAAGAATATGTCTAAGTACAATTAGTGACCTGTTTAATTGTGATTGCTGGCCTCCAGTCTTTATCCTCCTCTAGGATGGAGAGACACACTGTGCCTGAAGGATACACGTTTGGGTGGAATAATGGTGGTTCAAATTTACCTGATGGAGAAGAGAGAATTACTTGCATGTAGTGCTAAGATTAAGATCAGAGAGCTGTTTTAGATCAGTGGGGGAAAAAAAAAAAACTGGCCAAAGACACCCTCACCACTACCCCCCCCAAAAAAAACCCCACACAGATTTCTGGAGCTATTAATACTGCTTTTCTTCTTGGCTCAGCCTGAACCTAAAGCATGAACTCCATCACATCTGTGGTATCAATCCAGGCAGTGTAGCACTATCATTGTGACCAGTAATCTTTTGTTTTAGGAATGGAAACTAACAAAATAGTTTGTAGTAGCTTTGTAATAAAGACCTTTTTAAACTAATCCTGTCTTTACAGCCTCATATACTACTATATAAAGGAAAGATACTGCCCTTCACTCATCTCTTCTCTCCTCACTTTAAAATACTGAAAGTTCCATACAAAGAAGACTAAGTTTCTAGCATTTTTTTCAGTTTCATTTTTCCTTTATGTACAATCAAGATGCACTGAACAAGAGGAAGCAAGTTTAAGTTGCAAGTCTGACTAAAGGAGTACGCTTGTGCAGCTCTCCTTCTGCCACTTAGTTTATATTCTGGCATTTCTTTAATCTTTACTGGACTTAAATGCAACAGCCACCATCTTGAGTAACGAACAGTTGTTTAGCAATATATGAAATATCTACGTTAGTGCAGTTTTCTGATCCATCTGAGATCACAAGTAAGTCTTGCTTATGAGCTGCTCAATGAAGTTCAGTAGGAACTCAGAAGCTACATTGGTAAGAAGTCTTACCAGTCACATATACATCTTATTTCAAGGCATGACAGTTCATTTAACACCTGCAGGATGTGCTAGTTGGTATTTCTCAAGATATTCATGTTAAATATTTTCTAGTTAAAAGATATGTTTCCTCTTGTGTCACATGTATTTAGATGGTAACAAACAAAAGGAGTAGCCAAGACAACTGATACAGCTTAAACACTAAAATTAAATGAGAAATGAACCGCCATCAAAAAAGCCATTTGTAATCAGTGTCATGGATTTGAGATAGTAGCCAATTCAAGAAGCAAGAAACTAGGCAAGGCAATAGATGTTTTCAAATTTCTAAGGTAGGTAAGTTTGAGATGGGATAAGGAAAATTCTAAAACTTAACAAAACTAGGTATCTGAAGATATCTGTTGTACATAGTATCAGAAAAAGAATAGGTCCATATTTAGAGCAAGTCGATGAAAAGGTTAAAGTTGATGGAACTTTTTTTTAAATTACTTTTTCTAAGTTCTTGCCTTCTGAGTTCTTGGCTTAGAAGACCAACTTAACAGTAAGAACACACAAAGGGATTTGGTCTAACCATGCCTACCTACTTTCCAAAGAGGGCTGATCAAGTAGTGAACACTTCAAGCGGTGCTTTTGTCAAACTTTGAGGAAATCCACACAGCAATCCCCCTCCCCTGCCAATTTTGTTATACTGAGCACTTAACTCATTTCATCACAACTTTCTCTAAATGCAAAGTGGTGGGTGGGGAGAAAAAGAAAAAAGCAACTTTCCTTAAAAAAAAAAATCTGTAAGAAAGTAATAACCATTCACAGAACCTCATGGACTAGTTTAACATTGTTCTAATAAACCGTGTTTTTTAGTTATTTTACTTACATTTTGGGGGTGAAGAAGGGTAGTCATCCTTGAAAAGCATCCGTAGTTTAAATAAGCCTCCTTCCCATGGTGTCTATAAAAAGTGAATGGAGTTAAATCCAGTTGGCGGCCGGTCACGAGCGGTGTTCCCCAGGGCTCAGTACTGGGGCTGGTCCTGTTCAATATCTTTATCAATGATCTGGACGAGGGGATCGAGTGCTCCCTCAGTCAGTTTGCAGATGACACCATGTTGGGTGGGAGTGTTGATCTGCTGGAGGGCAGGAAGGCTCTGCAGAGGGACTTGGACAGGCTGGATCGATGGGCTGAGGCCAACTGTATGAGGTTCAACAAGGCCAAGAGCCGGGTCCTGCACTTGGGCCACAACAACCCCATGCAACGCTACAGGCTTGGGGAAGAGTGGCTGGAAAGCTGCCCAGAGGAAAAGGACCTGGGGGTGCTGGTCCACAGCCGGCTGAACATGAGCCGGCAGTGTGCCCAGGTGGCCAAGGCGGCCAATGGCATCCTGGCCTGTATCAGAAATAGCAGGAGCAGGGAGGTGATCGTGCCCCTGTACTCGGCACTGGTGAGGCCGCACCTCGAATACTGTGTTCAGTTTTGGGCCCCTCACTACAAGAAGGACATGGAGGTGTTGGAGCATGTCCAGAGAAGGACAACAAAGCTGGTGAAGGGCCTGGAGCACAAGTCTTATGAGGAGCAGCTAAGGGAACTGGGGTTGTTTAGTCTGGAGAAGAGGAGGCTAAGGGGAGATCTCATCGCGCTCTACAACTACCTGAAAGGAGGTTTTAGCGAGGTGGGTGTTGGTCTCTTCTCCCAAGTAACAAGCGATAGGACGAGAGGAAATGGCCTCAAGTTGCGCCAAGGGAGGTTTAGACTGGACATTAGGAGAAATCTCTTTACTGTAAGAGTGGTCAGGCCTTGGAACAGGCTGCCCAGGGAAGTGGCCGAGTCACCAACCCTGGAGGTATTTAAAAGACGTGTAGATGAGGCGCTTAGGGACATGGTGTAGTGGGTATGGTGGTGTTGGTTGATGGTTGGACTCGATGATCTTAGAGGTCTTTTCCAACCTTAATGATTCTATGATTCTAAGTTAATGTAGAGTTTAGATTACAGCAAGGAAAAGTCAAACTTGTGGAAAAAAGCTTATCAAGAATACAGTTTCTCAGGCAAAGCACAAGACATCCTTCTGCTACACAGTAGAAAATAACTGTCCTACACTGTAGCATGCTGTCTAGACCAAGACAAGTTATCCTACCTATATAAGGAGTTGAAGAAAGAAAACCCTGCTTTTCCACTTCATTACGGCTAGTAAGTGTTGCTGAGTCATCAACAGAGTCGGGATCATTGCCGATAATTCCACATACAAGTAAAATTTTCATAATACATAAAAGAACAGAATACTTCTAAAGTTTTACATGATACACATGCAATGAGGAAGGGGCCATTATACCCCCACTTAAAATAAGTCTGAGAAGACAGGATATGGACACACCCCTTAAGCATGTGGATGTAAATGGTTTCTATTTTGCCTCACGAGAACGTGGCTAAGAAAACCACAAATGAACAAAAAATTTGGACAGCACTGTAGTGTAGCTACAGTTAATATGAGGTTCACTAGTCTAAATTAACCCTGTCTGCATTTGGTAGCAAGTAGTCTCGCAGATTCCATCTTTGTGTGTAATGGAAATTCCAAGCAGCTTTTTATCCCCATCAGAAACTGGGAAGAGCACTGATAAGAGCAGTTCCCATGCTACAAAGCAGCCCAAATAAGACAGCACTACTCAAAAGGGTCATATAAACAAGGAAAAACATGTAGCAAAGGACAAAAAGCCTGTTTCAAATACATACTTCCTTGACATCTTACTTGGAAATAAGGAAAAAAGCCCATCTTCTGACAAACTGATTTCTGGTAAGAAGTGTAGAAATACAAGAAAGTTTATTATATATGTAAAATTCAGACCACTTCTCTGCAACTTGCCCTTGCTATGGCAACACTGCAATGGAAGGAAGTGTTGGGTTTGTTCTTTAAAACAAACTGGAGTAAAGATGGTCTCACATCTTATCAGCATAAATGATCAAATCTTATCCTCAGGGACAGACAGCTATGTTTGAAGACCACTGTAGGAGGAAATCTCTAATTCCTTCCTACCTGAATTATGTGATTTTTAGCGGAAGGAAAAAGAAAAAAAAGAAAAAGAAGACACCAAAAAAACCCACCCCAAAAAAGAAAAAGCACTCCATTGTTGTTGGTATTAATTGTGCAAAGTCTCAAGATAGAATAAGAAAAAACCATGCTATCGAATACTAAGATAATCATGTTTTAAAAAGCGAATGAGTTTGATTACATTTGCTATTGTATTTAAAGAACTTGTTCTCAACAGCTGTAGTCAGTTGTCAACAACTAGAAATATCTGTTGCTGTCAAAAAAGTGAATGGAGATATCCAACCCAGGACTAACACTACTTTATTTCAATTTTTGATGTGACAACAAAGCATTTTGGTGATTTCAACTACTCATCTATCTCAGGGGAAGCAGCTGCAGTACAGCGTGCCTCCAAACACAAAGGCAACAGAAAGCAACTGGTTGGTCTGGTAGAGATGAGCAAGGCATGCTGCTTCTTGTTAAAGAGATGGCATTTTTACTTGAGTAAAACCCCTGATTTTTTAAAATAAATCTTTACCAGGAATCACATAAGCCTAACTGATCTTTTCCTGGTGTAATGCATTTTCCAGGAGGCAAGAAATTGGCTTCAAGGGTCTTGTTCACTCCATTTTGTAGTTTACAAAACTTTAAAGCAGTAGCATGAAGATTTCATATGGCATGAAGATTTTACCTAAGTATTTAAAGGTGACATCTTGATAAGGTACATAACTGACTATTATGAGGGATAATCTTGTTTTGGCAGAACACAAGGGGACGAGTTTTTCCTTACACTGTTAAATTATTTTTAGGTGCTCCTTTAAGAACTAACTTGAGCTGTGCGGACAACTACCAAAGTATTGAGCTAAGTTATAACTGTAACAGCAATGCCACGTTCAGCATTAAACTGAGGCAGTAGTACAGAATCTGCAGGTTTTGCCTACACACCGTCTTCTCAGAATCTAAGAAACGAGATCTTAAGGGGACTTAAGCAAGTTGGCAAGAGGCAGTAGAACAGGAAAAGCAACAAAAGAAGTCCCACATCCAATGCAAAACCCAAAAGAATGAAAACCACCAAGTAACTAATAGTATTATCTCAGAAGAAGCAACTGCATCCGCTGAATTCGAGAACAATCTCTACATGCTAAGTAACATCTTGAAAAACAGAAACAAGATTCTGCTCAGAATGAGATGTTATAATGGCAAAATCAAAGTAGTTTCATGCATTAATGATTATTTCCACTTGAAAGTTTCTGTTTGTCCTATGCCCTAGAACCAGATCAAGCTGATAAAAATAAACAATTCTGGTCTCTATAGACTTTTTCCCTTTCCCTTCTTATTTTTAGGAAAGGGACATAGAAGCACAAGTGTAAACAGATAAAAAGAAACAATGTTAGAGGGTTCTAGTCTTCTTTCCCTAATACAAGAAGAGAAAATTCCATAAAATGGAAGGCAATGGGATTCCATGTTGATAACACAGAATTATTTTCCATGAAATTATTTCCATGAAATCCAAAAAGTTAAAAACAGCGCTGCAGCACTTCTCTAGGACTGAAGGGTCTCAGTATTTTGTGGACAAAAAAGGTACCAGCAGTTAACCAGCAAAGGCAACATTTTGGTCGTATTAATTTTCAAGCTTTAGGGCTTAAACCAGCATTTAGTAAGAACAGAAGTCACAATAAACCTTGGCATGATGCAGCAGACAATCTCAAGTTTACTCAATGCAGGATTCTTACACGCTCCTCTGAAAACTTCTTAGGGTGGTCAGAGCCAACAGTTGAACACGCTCATGGTGTATTTATTTTGTCCAATATCATTCTTAGCCCACTCCATCTGGATTCTAAAGTAGCAGCAGGATCCAAGCATTTCTATTAAACTACATGTAAGTTATACTCTCAGTTGTCAGCGTAATGCACGAGCAGGCTTATGTTACTTTTCACCATAAGTTAGATGTTAGGACAACAGTAAGTCTTACCCCTTTCTTTCCTGGAATAGCACACTCCCAGTTCATTAGATTCATTGTGCCATCTGGATTTTTTGTAGGTACAGCTACAAATCCCTGAATTAAGGCAAAAAGCCAAAGGGTGAGGATTTCAGAAGATGTACTTAGAATACTTCATGACATATTTTATCTTTACACAGTTATTTCTTTTTGCACTACATAGTTCTGAGCACTTTTTTATTTAAAAAATTAATTTCATTTAAAAAAAAATCACATCAATGTAAAGAAAAAAAAATCATAATCAGAACACCAAAATAACTGCAGAGTCAGAAATTTAACAGTTCTCATACTTACAAATGGATGATCTTTTCTCCAGGCTTTTCTCTCCTGTGCAAGTCTGCTAAGAGCTATGCCAGACATATTCAGAGTCCCTCTAAAACAAAAATAATTGCTTTTAGTATTAAAGTAGTGTAAACAACTGATTATATTATCTGTTTATAAGCCCTCTCACTCAGGAAATATTTTGGCCTCTGATTTTCACTGCTATAGCCAAAGACACACATTTTTGCACACCCTGCAGAAGTTAACATCAGGTATAACATCAAGTTTCCCCACATCAACAACCTCTCTGTTACTGGACTTTGCCTACAAAATACTACCCCCACCTTGTGTTTTAAATTTGAAACATCTTAGAAACAACTTTGACAGTAGCTTGATATCAGAAACACTATTAGTAATGGGAAAAGTGCTCAGACTTCCTACTTGTGTGACTGATAAACACCTATCTATCTACTTACTACACCTCAAAAGATATGGCTTTCTTCTGTAGGCAAACACCTGTACTGTTCCTGTTTCTGGCAAACAGGGGAATAAGAAACGTTATTTTTAGACTGTAAATTCCCGTTGAAAGCCAGTATTCTATACAAAAGCAACACAGGCACAGAACTTAACAGTATCACCTCAGTTTTGCAGTGATGACACTATACAACTTCTAGACAGCAGCAGGAACAGATAGCAATACAGAACTGAGCTAAGGAAGAGCCAGTGGCCAGCTCATTGCACAAGGCAGGTTTTCAATTCCAGTATAAACTGAATGATCTTTCTGCACCTTCACTGCCTTAGTAACAGCCAAGCATGGTGACTGAGACCACAGAAGAAACACGTAGAGCACAGGTCACTACTGCATATGACACAAGAACAGTTCTAGACAGGATGGTTGCAACAGAGTGGTGCTTTCAAATTCAGGGGAGGATTCTCCATTCACCCAGAACAGTAGTCAAAGCAAGAGTTTATTTTTCATTGTCAAGCTGTATCTAAACTCAGAGTTTCATTAGCCACATGGTCAAAACAAACTCCAGTGAAGGTTTTTAATCCTCCTCCCTACTGCACTTCTACCCATTTTAAATAAAAGCTGATGCTTGGCAGTTGAAGAAGTCAGGCCAATTTGTTCTCAACTCCACATGTAGCTAACAAGCCTTTATGACAGCCAGGAGAGTAGCATTCTTCCACTAAACAAGCTCACAGAATTAATGAAAAGAGTGTTACCACTCTATTAAAACAAACATTTAAACACTGGTTAAAAATTATGCAAAATTCACATTCTATTAATATGTAGATTACTTGTAAGAGTATTGCAATCTACTACTATAACCGTAAGAATTGTAGCTCAAAGATCCTTGTTTTAAAAATCTCACACGTTCATGCTATGCCCTTTAGCATGATGTTCATGCTGAAAATATTTACCAGGCACTGACCTATTCCATGTAACATATGTAGGCAAGTTCATCTGCTATACCCTTTAAAGATTAGAAGACAGCATGCTTCCAATTTAAGTATTTACACACCATCAAAAGCGGCCTAGCAGCGCAGACACCTTAACTAAAAGTCCTTAAAAGCACAAGATTAAGAGTTTTATGCAGTTCCTAGGACAGTTGGTATTTCAAATCCCTCCTTCTAGCTTTTTTTCAAAGTCAGTTTTGCATGGATGGCCATAATCCATAATTTCAACTTCAAACTAGCCAGTAAATTCATGTCAGATAAAGCTTTTTAAAAGGGACCATTAACACTCAGTAAACACGCACACAAAAAAATCCTATATTCAGTCCGATATTCCTCTAGTATTCCCAACACATGCATCTGTATCTTGGTTATGTCAGAAGATTTGCAGGACTTAGTCAACACAAACTGTATATACCGCTTCAGATTTTAGTCTGTTCACACGCAGAAGATGCAGAGCCACTGAAAAGATACCATCAGAACAAAAAAACTCTCCCTTAACCAAATTATACAGGCAGTCATTTTAACTATTTTGTGAGCCCATGCCCTTGCAACAGATGTAAATGAACTACTGAATATATGGCAGAATTTTAGTTGCGCTGTTAGTACCTGGTGGTCCACTGTAATAATACTAACCTTCCCATAACATTGAGAAAATTATTTATGCTTATAAACCATTCAAATATTCTTAGATACTTTAGCAACTCAGCTACCTTTTCTGCCAAGAAACATATTACAGGATGCTTTCAAATACATGAATTGTATTTCCTGTGGCTAACAGCCAATTAGTTACATGCATCTCAAGGGAAATGACAACTTCTCAGAGGGCATATAAACAATGTATGTCCTACAGAACGTCGCCAATCAAGTAACTTTTCAACAAAAAAACCCCAAGTTTTCAGGCTCTGTATCCTGTTTGCTTTTGCAACTGGTTAGGCACTATACTGTGCCCTAGTAAATTAAAGATTTTCTTATGTTCTATAAATACCTTTTCAAATCTTGAGCCGTTTGACTTAGTTAAGCACTGATAGACTACATCCAAAATTTCAGTGTATATGAGAGACCACAGGCTTTACGTATACAGTCTCCACCCTTACAAGGGCAGAGGAGCATCTAAAACCTCAACCTCCTCACAAACTACTACCAAGTAGAGATTAGAGACAAAGACGACTGAAAGCCCACTTCAAAAATTAAGATCCTGTTAGATAAGCATCCCCTCAAAAGCAAATCAATCTATTAACAAATTGCCAATATATACTCTCTAGCAGCTCTTCAGTAAAAGAATTTAACTTTAGTTCTGCTGGGGCTTGAGATAGGGAAAAGAAAGATTGATCATCTCAGTATATATTTTGGTCTCAGAAATTATGGAGTAGCAGGAAGGAGTGAGATACTAAGTGGGTATTAAACCTGAAGATATGAATTCTCACTGCTACTTTTATCTTCTTCAATAATTTATGTGCCTGGTTTGTTTGTTTGGGTTTTTTCCTCTCTCTCCTTTGGAATAGTAGTTTGCCCAAATATCTGTATGTTAAGTTTAGCTCTTGTAAGCTTCTGAAATACCTCGCAAATGCAAGACATCTCTATTAACCTGAAATAGTTAAAATTTAAAAAAAAAAAAAAAAAACAAAACGCAAACACCACACCCACCACCAAAACCACACAAACAAACAACCCCAAACACCCCAGTTCTTAGGGTTTTGATTTTTTTTTTTTAATACGACATCTAATTTATTTTCTTCACCTGAGAAATTTACTGCTAATGAACGGAATTCAAGTCCCAACATATTTATGCACTACATCACTGGAAAGAACACAAACTTTTGCACCAGAGGAAGTATATCAACCCTACCTTGGAGGGGCCACACAAGTTGAAGAGACCAATCTTCACGTTTTGTTTTGTTTTAATCCCCCCAAACACACCCTGGCATTAAGAATTAGCAATGTCCCTTTTACTGCTATCAACTCATTAGAAAATTACCAGGAACTTCCAAATTTACTCAGTGGCTCAGCCTCTGCTACTGTTACCACTACCTATTTTGGAAAAAAGGACAAAACAAAACCAACACACTTATCATAGGTGCAAACTTTGTGTTCCATTACAGATCATCTCACCCATCTATACCCTCTGATGGGGGAGAAGAGGAAACCTACTTCCAAAACCAAAAAGCAAGTCTTGCAAAGAAGCAAGTCTTGCACAGGAACAGCAATTCTGACCCATGACAAGTCTCCAAATACATCACCAACATGCTCTTTAAGTCTCAAGAACTTTCGATAGCTCTTATTAATTCTAAACAACAAGAAAAAAAAATCTTTAAGATTGGTAGCCTCATATTTTTACTTTGCAGGTTAAATTCTGACACAGGAAGAAATTATCAGCTGGAGTAGTTTGCCCCAAAACTGTACAAACTTTACTTTTCAGAAGGGTGGAGAAAGCCAAGGGCTGAGGTTTAACCAAAGCATGCTAACTCTGGACTGGAATAGAAAGTGTCCTCTGCCTGCAGCATGAAAACGGCGGAAAAGACGGTGCTGTCCGAACGGCTGCCAGAGCCGCAAGGAGAACAACAAAAGGAGCCGCGCGGCAGGAGCTCTCGGTGCCCGACCGGCCAAGCAACTTCGCCCGGAGCAGCCGCGGCAGGGCCCAGCACTGCCGGCCTCCACCGAAGGCCGCTCGTCTCGCGGGCTCTGCGAAGGGGCCGGAGCCAGCGTCCGAGGCCTGCACCGGGCACCCCGGCGCCCGCCCGCTGGCTCCCGGGCAAGCACTCGTCGGGGCGGGGACCGCTTCGCGCAGGCCTGGTGGTACCCAGACCTCCTCGGCGAACTCGGCCCGCGGCGGCTGAGACCTCCGGGGGCGGGCCGCGGGAGACGCGGAGCCCGCCTCGGGCGGGCAGCGATGCGCTGGTGGGCCCAGCCGCGCGGCCGCGGCAGGAGCCTCCAGGCCCGCAAGTCCCGGAGCCGCCCGTCCCCTCGCGCCACAGGCGGCAAGCGCCAGTCTAGGCCCCCCTCTCCCAAGGGCCCAGGGCCACCTGCGCGCCGCGCCAGGCCCCGCCGTCCCAGGCCCCTCGCCCAGCCAGGCCTCACCGTGATCGGCCGCAGCACCCGCGCGTGTCCCGGATTGAAGCGGCAGCGAATGACCCGGATGTTCCCGGCTCGACTCCCCCCCTTTGTCTCTGGTCCGGAGTTTCCCTCCCTCTTTCCTCGGTGCGGAGCGCGGCGGTGTTGTGTGTCCCTCAGCCCGACCCGTCCGTGCCGCTGCGCCGGCGCGGTATGACCCCGAGCGCCATCCGTCCACCACGCTTTACGCATCCTCGCGACACAAGACCCAGAGGTGTCTAGAACGATGCCTGAGCGCGGAGCGCAGGAAGGAATCCCAGCAGTGCTCTCCCAAGCCCAATCACTTTCTCGTGTCCCTCGGCTCCCACAAGCTCCCGTCGAGAAACTGAGTGAACTTTTACCTCGGGCGCTGAGAGACTCACCTGTGCCCTGAACAGGCCTGGTCCCTCGAAGGGCGCTTAGCGCGGGTCTGGCAGGCCGCGCCTGCCCCGGGACGCGCTCGAGCCCGGCTGAGCCCCTCCCACTGTGCCCAGCCGGGCCTCTCATTGGAGGACGGGGGTTTGCCCCTGGCGGGCTTTCGCTAGTGATGGGCAGGCGGGAGAGCCTGTCAGAGGGAGCGGGGGGCGGGGCGGGGCGGGGCGGGGCGGGGCGGGGCGGGGCGGGGCCGGGCCGGGCCGGGCCGGGCCGGGCCGGGCCGGGCCGGGCCGGGCCGGGCCGGGACGAAGCAGCTGTCGGGCCCGCGGCTGCAGCGTCCTGCCGTCGGACGGGTCTGCCCGCTGGCGTGGCCGCAGCCGCTCGGTTCCCCGCCGCTCCGGGGCAGCAGGAAGCTCGGGGCTGGTTGAGGAGCCGCAGCGGAGGATTGCTGCTGCCGGCCGTGCCATAAGCGACTGTCCCTCTTGACCTGTCTCCGGGTCCGCTGGGAAGCGCAGAGGCCGACTGTGACTTGCTCTGTGCCGTCCTTCGTTGTGTGTTTGACCCAGATTTGCTTTTGTTTTACCTAATTTTTAAAAGGCAGCATGCTTTGTGCTTCGTGGTTTCTGTTTCCCATTGGGGTTTTTTTGGTTTTTTTGTTTGGTTTTTTTTGTTTGTTTCTAAGAATGCATTTTTAGTGGTACATAGGGAATGAATCGCATTCTGTTCTTTGACTTATTTTTCTAATTTTAATGAAATGTAAGAAATTTCAGTCCTGAAACCTCCGCTTAGCCATGCCTTGCAGTGGTCTGTGTTTGTTAATTTTTCTTGAACTATGTTCTATGTAGTATTAAAGTTCAAAAGGGTTTCTCTTTTTGGGAACTCTAGAATTAACTATTTCAATAAATAATCACTTAGATTTGAATCAACCCTAATCGAAATACGTGCTGAAGTTAGGAACCTTCTTATCCAACATCCCACCTAGTGAGCAGGCAACTGCAAGAGCGATTCTCACATTAAAATGCCTATGGGAAGAATTCTGTTCCTCATAACCCCAGGCAATTGGGATTCAGTTTCAACTGGCACCTAAAACTGGCAGAATGAATCTAGGCATTGCTGGACATTCTTGTTTATACTTTGTTCCATTTGGCTTTTAAAATTCCCACTCAACATTTTGTTAATTTTTTTGCTTTTTGTATTTCTTCAAATGTGATGTACACAATATGGAGCTTTAAACCGTCTTTGAGAAAATGAAAGCCTGTTGCACAGGGTAAGGCAATGAACTACAATTCATGTCCATAACAGAGGGGGCAAGATGTCATCAGTTTAAACTGCAGTAAGAAAAATGGAGGTGAGGTATTAAAAAAATCCCTCTACTGGCAAAGATGCTACAACATTAGGCTGCCTAATGCAGACAGCATGGGTATGGAGTCTTCATCACTTGGGGCTTTAAAGGTAAGTTAGACAACACAGGTTTTAATTGTAGCAGCTCCTGCTTTTAGCCAAGGGGATGAGCTGAGTGGTCTGTTATAGCTCTTTTCAGGCTTTTTTTCCCCCCCTGAACGATATTCTCGTTTAAATTTATTTTGATTTTGAATCCTACAGAAAGGATGGAGAAGATGAATATTCTTTCTGGTTTTTACCTCTCTAGGTTCATCTCAAGAAAACCATTGAGCTGTCAAAGCAATGGGTATTGCCTGACATAGCAAGATCTGTTTTAAATCTCAAAAGTGTGTCGACTAGCTAATGTTTTTAAGAGACCTCATTGCCAGCAGAGATGGAAAAGGACGAACTGCTTCCAAAGCTTCTACAGACATATTTGCAACAGCTATAAATCATCAAAGCAAGCTCTCATTCCAGGATGAGTCTGAGTTTGTGCTTGGAATCACACATCTACCAGGTGTTGAGAGTTGAAATTGCCTTTTCAGTGTTTGGATTCACCTCCACAGGTGAAGGCTGGCCTTAGGCTTGAATTCCTCCCATGAGGATGGACAGTTTCAACATCTTCCTATTGCAGTGAGAAATACAAAAAGTATCACAGAAATGTTTAAGAATGCGAAATAATGATTGCATCTTCATATAAACAAACCAAATCCTTGGACCACTTGTCCTATTCTCATGAAGTCCTCATTTAGCTTCTCTCCATAAATAAGTTATTTAACAGTAATCATGTTCTCTTGGAATGAATAGTTCCTATTCACATTCGTGCTTTAGCCAATTACGTATCACAAGGATGTAAAATAGGATACCCGCCTTCCTGTGGGCCCTTGGTCCTGCCCAGCTTTCTCTTTTCCTTTTGCATGGATACCTATGGCAGCATCTGCCTTAATTTCTTTATTCCTTTTAACTAGTAAGTGCTGGAGAAGAGATGGAGGACAGTTGGCAGCTGTGTGTACAGAAAACATCCTGACAGTCACAAATGACTTGGGGAAAGGGGAGTTTCAAAGATCTTAATGAAAACACCAGTTGCATGTTACTTGGTGAAAATATATTTGGAATGTCTGGTGGTGTCTTTGCACTAATTTGGAATAGAGATTTTCAGCAGGGCTGTTAAAGTACAATAGTGGCTATGCCAAATCAGACCAAAGACCACTCTAGCTAAGAAATCTTTTGCCAGTAGCAAATGCCTACAGTAGAACCAGGACAAACCAGTACTCCCCTGTATACCTTTCCCAGTGATATTACCAAAAGCAGGGGGTTTTAAGGGAAACTGTTAACACACCACTCACAGGATTTATCTCGTGAAATTGTGTAGACTGCAATCTGAGAACATCACATAAATATGGACTACGTGTTTATGGAGACAAGACTTCACACTTAAAGATGAATTTGCAGGGTCATTTTCATTTTTCTGAAGTGAAACTTCCCACTGAAAGGAAAGCTAGCTCCAAATAAAACTCTAAATGTTATAAAAGATCCAAACAGGATGTTAATGACTTATTAATTTATGTCCCCTTTATTAAATGGTTTCTGGTTCAGGGTACACAGTTGTCCCTTTTATGCTCTCACTTTTGCTAACTGGTGAAGACACTTGAAGCTACAGATATGTATAGTAGGAATTTGGATTGAAAGTAGTGCTGGCTGACTGTAAAGTGCAAATACTTTTAGTAGGACATCTGATAAAAATATAGATGCACATGTTGATTAGTTAATTTCTACTAGAGCAATGTTTGTACTTAGGACTTATTTTAGTAAAATTCAAATGCAGTTAAAATGCAGGAGATCAGTTTAGTAAATTGATACCATGTTACTAAAGTTGCTGGATATATAAGGAAAGATTAGAATGTGCTTTGCATTTAAAACTGATTAAACTGTTAAGACGAAATTCACCTCATACGTAACTGTACAGCGTCTAAAATTTTAGAGCTCAAAGGTCTTAGCTTCTCATACTTAATTCTTACTAGCAGTTTGGAAAATAAGAGCAGTCCAGTGGTCTTCTCAATACTAATACTGAATTATGAACTTTTCTATACTTGTAGAGGGCACTACTGTCAAACCGCCTGAATAATTTCAGCAACCTGTACTTAGTACTTAATAATTTACTTCCTTCAGCCATTTCTATCTTTAAAACTTTTGCAGCAACCATGTATTAAGTGGCTTCTTATTTACATTTCTTATACTATATGTTGGCCTTATTACAAAGTGTCAATTTCAGTTAGCTTAATTTTTCAGACAAAAGAAGCATTTATATTAAAAAGCAAAGTACTGAATTCTAAAATAAATCTGTGATGTTAGACAGGGTGATTTGTAAGTTGCGTGAAAGAAAATGTATGCAAAGTGATTAGTTAAAACTTGGTATGTGTTTTTTTGTGTGATTATATATCCATACCAGAGGGGACTATTTCCTACTATAATGATCAGCAACAGTCCTAGTAAACGCAAAGGAAAATACCTTAATTTTCCCAGCCCAGCGGATATATATCTGAATGAACGTGACAAAGTCTTTGGGGCAGCAGAAAAGGATACATCTCCTTTACAAAGGAAAAAGTATTACTGCTTTGAATCACTGCACAAAAATGCAACTACATTTTATATTGAAGTGCTAAACTAGGAATACCAGTGATATAACACTGTTAATGTCAACATTAACGGATTTAGAAAAGAAAGATTTAAGACATCAGACTTTAAAAGGGAAAAACCAGGTTTATTTCATGCAGTTTACAATACACTAGTGTTATGAAAAGGAGGTTAAAAAAATACCCACACATTTTAATTGTATGTTTGTTTTAAAAATGATGGTTAACTGTAACCATCTTCAAATGATTTGGGAAGCCCTAGCAGATTTTCATCCAGGGAAATTGCCTGGATTCAGTTTCTTGTCTATGTCTGTGCTAAAAGTTTTGGCTAATGCAAAAGCATTACAACCAGTTCAAAACTCAAACTTTGCTGCAGTAAGAACACTTCAGAGATAATGAATTGGCACAAAATAAAGTGTTATTGCTAATCCACTATCCAGGAAATAATATGTTGCAAGTATGGCCACTTGGTCATTAACACAAACAGCTGATGCACAACTAATTTTGAGACCAGTGATTTGGGGGAAAAGGAGAAAAAAAAAAGAACATCTGTTGAATTGGGTAGGTGGGCCTAGAGAATCCATAGGAAATAGATTTTTCATAGCTAGGCTCAGATGAGGCTTAGGACAGAAGCAGGTGGAAATAGTTGCCATTTGATACTCCTTCAGTTTGGTGATCTTGTTTGAGTTCCAGGTAGACAGGTTGGCAACATTTCTCTTACAGCGCCTTGGCACTTGCTTCATCCTAGCAAGTATGCATGAGCCAAGTTAAGTTTGAGTAAAGTTGTGCATAAGCTTTTAAAAAAATCTTCACAAGGAGCAAGAATCACGTACATAAATACATTAACTCTTACATTTCAGATTACCAGGCCTGGAAATCTCAACAGGTGTTAAGTCAGGTCAAAATTTAGGCTCAGCTTTCTAAGGCAAGGAGAGCACTACCACAGAAGCTCCTCCCTTTCCACCCACCCCCAAAGTAGCAAAATAACTTTCTAAAAAGTTTCTCTCATTATAGTAGTTATTAACACACAACATCCTGAAGAGAACCCTTTGATGGGCCCAGAAAGCTATGTTTGCAGCAGTATCTATTCACTGAACTTTTGAGAAGTTTATGCCTTGGTAGACCTTGGTAAAGTAAAGGACAGCTAAGTTGCAATGAAATATTCAGTGACAATTTCCTGGGGCAGAATCTTCCTCGAAGTCTCTCTATTGCCAGTGCTGTTCATAGAAGTTGGTAGATTTCAGCATAGGCTATAATAAAGTGGTGGGCAAGCGTACTGTCTTCTCTAGTGTGTTCCTTACCAAGCTGGATACTGAAATTCCAAGCCATATACAAACACTTACATCTGCAATTAGTTCAGCCATTTGTAAAAATTATTTGAGAGTCCGTGAGTGGAAAGAAAAACAGACTAGCTGCTTTTTAAATGTTATGTGTCTCCGGAACTTCAAATTAGCCCTGGAAAGAATTTTAGCCCTTAGCATTTCTGCATTGAAAATGGAAAGAGTTCCTTCTGTCTGACACTTGTTCAGGCAAACTGAACAGTAAGATCTATTTAGCCCTTTAAAGCCTCAGTTCAGTAAGAAGCCTTTAAAGACAGCTCCTCATTGTTGTGAGCCAAAAGAAAGAAAAGTTATATGACACTGAGTTCAGAGAGCCTTCTGCATTTTTTTTTAAACTATTTATACTATTTTAAGACTTAATAATTCTACACACAAACCCAGGTAAGATCCTGAGATTGTTCTTAAAGCTGGAGATAACTGCAGCCTAAACTATAATGAAGTAACAGGCAGCATCCTCAGACCATATGTATTTCAAAATTGTTGTGTTAGAAAAGACACTTCTTCAATGACCACTGGAAGTTTTAATCCTACCATCCTGAGCTAACAGGTTAAAGTTAAAGGCATAACAAAATCTCATCTCTTTTCAAGGGCCCCACCTTTCAGGGCTGATTGAAGAAGTTAATTTGAAAAACTTAAAAGATGCTTTTGATGTGGTAAGAGAGAGAATAAAATAGGAAAATGACACTTTCTGATTTTATCACATCTCAGGTGAACAAAATCTCAGGCTTCATCATCCAAACTCTCTTTCACTTGACTTTTATCTCTGTGAAAAGCCCAGTACTTCACTTTTGTCTCAGTACTTCTCAAGGAATGTATTCCTGAATGATTGGACAATACACATTATAATCCAGTTTCTAGGTCATTTCATTCAATCAGATACTATTGCATTTTTGCATTCCAAGTTCATTTTTGTAATACTAATAAAAATAGTAATTTGTAGTTAATGTGTGTTAATTTGCTGGTGGTAGCTCTCTACTGCTCAAAAAGAGACGGACAACTCTCAACAACCTGAACAGACGTTCACAGAATACAGCGTTCTGTTCTGAGCAGCAGTTTTCTGAAAACACCACCACCGTACTCAACAGACCTGTTCCCTAAGCATGCCTGCAATCAAGTTCTCTTTTGTTTAATCTGCTAGAAGTTTTCATTTTTCTCCTGAAAAAACAACTCTCTCAGAGAAAGAGGAGATTGATTCAATTTCGGTATTTTCAGGAAATAGTCCTGTTTCTAATCAATTATAACTGTGCATTCACATTGCTAGAAATGGAGCTACACAGCTCTTGTTTAAAGAAAATCTGAAGGTAAAAAAGTTGGATGGATACATCAAGCTCTATTCTCAAGAAATATCTTTTACTAATGCTACAATGAAAGGTGAAAGGAACTTTTATCATTACAAGAAACCTAGCTGAGTTTGGAAAAACCACAGTACATTTTCCAAATTTTCTGAGTATATGATTTTGAGGACTGAAAGTTTAGTAGAGAATCAATATAAGCTTCTAAACACAATCAGGCCTTTGACACACAATTAAATTACTGTGGGATAACAAACTGCAATTAGCCATAATCCATGGAAACCCCACAGTAAGTGGGAGAAAATTCCAGGTAACTTTTTGTCTTTTGTTAAAAAAAAAAAAAAAAAAATCTATTTCACATTTTACTGTGGGAGCTGCTGAGTCAGACTATACTTTGGACAGTTATTATGGACAAGGTGACATTCACATCTTAGAGGCCTCAGAATGACTTGTTCATTGCAGATAAACTGATTTAATTGCTGCTTGAAGAAGTCAAAAGCATTTAATATAAAAATGTCATCTCCAATACAGAAAATTAGCCTCTGACAAAACTTAAGCCAACAGTTTCCTAATTCAAAGCAAGAAATTGCTATGGTAAATTTGAAATTCTCAGGTTTTAAACAAGTTTTGCAAGAAGTCTGTCGTGTAAAAGCCTGTCACTGAAAATCCGCTAATCATCTGCTGAAGTAACCTCCTGTTCCATGGACAACACGTCAAACAACTTCACTGAATATTCATATAGCAAAACAGTAGAAAGTTAAATCTTTCATAGAATTTACATTTTCATGAGAGGTCACCTTGATTAACTGTTATGTTTTGGTATCTCTCCCTTCCGGCTTTATTTCCTTCTGCTATGATTCCTTCGTGCTCAGGATCTTAGATTCTAACCTGGAATACTGTTTTGATTTAAGAATAGAGGAGCTATGTAAATCCAGAATTCACATCAAAGGCTTTGGCAGTATAGCTTTTCAACTAAAGCCCCCTAGTGAACCCATCAGCTTTACATGGACATAGGCAGTTCTCTTGAGGTAAATACTCTCCAAATGACAGAAAAATTTAAACTATATCGGTATATTACCTCATCCCGCAAGATCTTAACAGACGAAGCAATGTTTGCAAAACCTGGTGATGTAGATTGGACTCTAATGCAATTGCCTTGTTACTGTAGCTAACTTTATTTGAAATTACAAGAGCCAAATAAAAAGAAACCAAACTTATTTAGGGATCAATTCTTAATGCCTTGAAAAAGGCATGTGGTAGCACTTCCATCTATCTGAAAGCCTCAAAAATTAAAAGCCATAAAGACATTAGCAAGAACAGGAAAGTACTTAGTTCAGGTGGTCTCAAACAACAGCATATTTAAAATAATTTACAAGGTACTTGCCTATTAAAGTTATCTTTTTTCTTTTTTTCTTTCTTTCTTAAAATCTTTGTGAGGTATTGGAAAAAAAGTGCAAAATTATTGACCACTCATTTCCCCCAAATTTGCTACAACAGGGATACAATGTAAACTAGATTGCAGGTAATCTCACCATAAAAGCATGTTTTTAAACTGAAAATACTCCAGTGAAAAAACCATACTGACAAAAACCCACTCTTTTACATATTCTAAATTTGTTCAGTTTGCTCAGTTTGTTACTCATGCTTTGCTGCTGTCATTCTTGAAAATTGCACTTTATGAAATAAAACATTCTGTCCTTTTTGGGTTAAATAAGAGAGACAACTGAAATGCTGATTCAGAAAGATCACTGTAAAACACATATTTTAGGCATTAAAATCCACTTAGGCCAATGCCGAATTACTCTGCAGAGCACATCAAGAAAACAAGAAACATGGTTGGCTGCAATTCCATGAGCTAGGGAGCTCAGAGAATTTGGTGGAGTCATACTGTTTAAAAACACAGTGACTACTGCAGCAGAGGAAATGTTTTAATATGCAGTTAACACAGACAACTGTTATGCTTATTTTCAGAAACACAAGATAATCTGTTACTATTTAGGGGAAATTTGGGTGATAAATTTGGGTGATAAAATATGGGTGCCTAAAAAAGTATAAAAGTATAAACATTTCCCCCTACACAATTATATTTTTAGTAAATTCAATTCAGTTTTAACATCTTAAAAAAAGACAAACATTTTATGTGTTGTTGTGGAGGGGCCCAGCAGCTTCCTGTGCAGACCACATCCAAGTCGCAAAATGCATTACAAACCCTTTCAAGGATTAGACGCATGGACAAAACATTTAGCCCATTGCTTAACCTGCTTAGTACAAATGGTTTTTACAAATTGTTTCTGCCAAAATTTTATCAATGTATAATAAGTCCTTTTAAAAAAAAAAAAAAAAAAAGAGTAGACCCTGGGTGTTTGGAAATCAGGCTTTTGTGTAAAGGATTACCTAGAGTATACGCATAAATTCTGAAGTTACTGAGAATAAAAACTGTAATGTCTTTAGAATTCAAAACAATCTTGTAGCTTTTTGAAACTCCCTTCCACTGCTTTCGTAAGTCAATGAAGCCGAGTTTTATACTGTCAATTTCATTAAATGTTTTAAAGATATGCTAAAGACTTTGCTCAAAACACAGAGTATTAGAAAGCTCCAGTCTTGTATATTAGCCTTCATCAAGGACAAACTAATAAAGCTGCACCAGATGTTTTCAAACAGTGTTCTTTAACTGCATAGTTGAAACAGTATAGAGAGAAAGATTGGTTGCAGGTATCCTGAATGTCTGAAGTAATTAAGTTTTTAATTGGATGAGCTTGTGTTCACACTCAAGGTTGATTTTAATCCCAGTCACAGAGATAGGGATCTAGGACTAGCCTGCCATATTCCTGTACAACCTCCAGCTCTTGAAAAATCTCTACCATAATCCACAGAGTTCAATGCTTATAGGCATTTTATAAAAACACAAACACACATGAGTACAAACATCTCAAAAGAAACAAGATGTTCAGTTTTTCATTTTAAGTTAATTTTGATTCCCCTTTCAAACATCTGGCTAAGACTGGAGCATAACTTTTGCAGGAGGAGACTGTTTTAACAGAAGAAACATCAAGAATAACTCAGATGAAGGCCATTTTCTCTGAGTTTAGTCTTCTCTTTGGGTATTAAAATATGCTATAAATCCAGTCAATATAAACACCCTTCCTTTACAGAAACTTTTTGTCTGTTGTGTAACTTTTTACGTGCTAGTTTCAGTTGATCTCCTAGGCTGTTTTTATATAATAGAGTATGTCAGAGAGCCATAAGGAACGTGCAGTATAACACAGTCAACTGGGGCTGCTGCTGATTCTGAAACAATGTAGGCCCAAATATTTGCATTTGGGGTGGGGGTGTGTGTGTGTGTGTAGCACCAATTACATTGTCCTTTAAAAGTTTACAATGATTAGTTAGAAAACGTCTCTGAACTGACCAACATTGGGTCATCCAGCACCAGACATTAAGTGCTACATGTCTCAGAGGAAAATATGAGTGCACGGTCATTTCTTTTCAAATGACCAATGTCAGTCAGCCCACAAGAGAATACAACCATGAACTACAACCAAAATCAACACACACTCCCACACCATCTATTCCCATTATGTACTCTTGCAATGCTTTCAGCCAGTTGACACCAGCTTATAGGCAAAAATGGTTGAACCAGATCAACAGAAAATTGTCTAAATCGGATTTTTTCTTTTGCAGCCGAGCCTCTTCAGTGTGACAATTCACTGCGTCTTGGAATAAAAGAAAAAATTGTCACCGTTCAATACTGTCTTCACATCCTGGAACCTCGTTCTTGTAAAATCTGAAACAGACCAATAAAAATTCTATAAATGAAAATTCGCTCAATGTCATTCCTAAAGCGTGGAGGTCAAAGAGCAACATAATGACTATTTCAAATAACTGATAAAGTGTTAGGGAGCTGGTTCAAGGACATTCCTGAAGTCTGTGCTTTAAGGCTGAAAAAAGACAGATTGATACATACAATGTCTACTATCAAACATCATGAAAACAGCATGTAAATCACTGCTAGGAATCAAGTATAATTAATATAACCAAAGCTTAAGGGTTAGTAGATGTAAAAAGTAAGCCATTTCACCTCATCCTAGTTCTGAAGATACTTAGGTCCTGTGAAATGAACTCGGGTACTTCATTAGAAATTGAATTTAATATTGATTTTTCCTGTTCCAGTAAAACATCCTTAACTCTCCGAAGTTTCAGCTGCTAATTGTGTCCCATAAATCAGTACTGAAAACACGAACTAGCAACTAAAAATGTGCACAAATGGCACACTGGGTGAGATGACACAGGAAGTTTTCAAAGGCCAAGAGTATGAGCTGGCAAGATTTAAATCAACAGACTGATTTAAAATCTGAAATGCCCAGTCTTGGTCTTTTGCATGAACTAAAGTCAACCTACATAAAGTCAAACTACATTTCTTCACAGATTTTTACTATGCTGTTCAGACATACAAAGCTTATCAGCTGGACTGACCAGCTTTATGAAAATAAGTATACTCTGACAGCAGTTTTAAAATATTTTTGCATTAATATTATTTGCTCATGCAAGATCTCACAAGTTTTTTAGGCATCCTTGTCCACATGAAAATTGTTTCTGTGGACACAGGACATAGCACGTTGAAATTTTCATGCCTTACCTTGTTCATCATCATCCTTTGAAATGCCCAAGCCAGGCAGCTGAGAGGCAATGCAGGCTATGACTCCATGCGGAGGAATATATTTCTCAAAAATTCTGTCTAAGGAATTTGATTCTCCCACTATTACCAAGGAACTGAGATTCCCATTACAGTAAGGACTTTTTTTTCCTAAAAGCAGTTGGTTTGTTTAATATTCACTTTAAAAGGCATATATTAAACACAGGGACTGAAGTTAACAGAAACAAAATATCTATCCCTGAAAAACCTAGGAATCCTTGTCTATATAGCATCTTACAACATTCTACTTCCAATTTGACTATTTTTTTCCTTTCCTGTTTCAATCCTCTTTGGCTCCTCCAGTGAGGAAAGGATCCAAGTCTTAGGATTGACTGTCCAAGCAACAACGTTTCTCATCTTGTTACTCTAACCTGAATGGCAATCAGCAATAATGAGGTCAACTCTCGGGCTACATAGTACTGCAGGGAAGCCTTTAAGCAAACTGTAGAACCAATCGTGATAGTAGCCAAATAAAGCACTAAGCAAAGCTTCAAATGTACTGAGCACAAGTACTTAGCAATGTTAGTCTGTAAGTAAAAGTATCTCTAATGATACTTCATTTTCTTTAGCTTCTTGACAGTTTTCCTAGTACTGGGAAGGGCTCTTGATTTCAAAAGCTGAAAGAAAGCAAAGGCACAATCCCTGGACAATGGCATAGCTGTCTTCAATGTAGAATTTCGTTCTATGCTGATTTCAGTATAGTCTGATATTAAGACAAACACCTGATGCTAGTATTCAGTAACACATTCCACCCCAGAGGACCCACAGAATCTGACAGCACACACAAACGCTTCAATCTTTGTGCTTGTAGGATAAAGGTTGGCCACCACTTACACAGCACGGCAGTTTCACGTATGGCTTTAAATAAAAAAAGTCTAGATATTTAGTTTCTTTTTAATATTGTTAAAATGTTGATGATTTAATCTATTGGCCTCTATCAGCCTGTCAGCCTAATATGTCTTTCATAGTGACTCTAGTCAAGTTGTGTCTCACCTGCTTTGCACAACTCCATGGGATTTTTTAAGGCTGGAGTTCATAAAGAACCCATCACCATTTGTGGTCCTCAAGGACAGTTCAGAGACAGTTCAGTGTTAGCTTAAAAATAAAAAAATAAAAAATCCACTTTATCACTTGCTCACTGCACTTCCTGCAGTACCTGGATCTCGCTTTGTGCATACAAAGTTCTTTTTCATTTCAAATTCAGTATCATTATTTTGAAGTTATGAAGCCAGATGTCACTGCAGCTACTTTGATAAATTTCCAAAATACAGAAAGATGTTTCCCATGGGCCATGACGTGCTTTAGGGTATATTTTAGATGCAAATATTGCTTATTTCCTGAAGATAATTTACTATGTGTACTAAGCAAAAAGCATTTCATATGAAACTGTAGGAAAGACACAAGTGAATTCTGTGAGGAAAAGCCAGGCCCTGAAAATTGCTCAGCAACTGCTAGCGTAATACATTCAAAAGGGATTAGACAAACGTATAAAAGATAGCGCCATTGATACCTACTCATGGTATCATAGTGTCATTGTAGCTTGCATACAATGATCTGGATGCAGGCTTGAAGCCAAGATTCCTAAAATGAGGCTTACTGGAAGGTGGGGAAATATATCAGGAGTTAATTTGATAAATGCTTCATACTTAAACTCTTTCCTTGAGTATTTGCTGTTGGTCTCAGTTGAGAACAAAGTGCTGGAGTAGGTGTCCACATAGCGGCTAACAGTCTGACCCAACAAATGCAGTCAGTAAATGAAACAATCTCCAACAGAGACAAAAATGTGGCTGAAACAAGCACCTGTGCAGTTAGAAAATAATAATTGATCTATTAATTTTGTGAATCTTTCAAATTTAAAATGAAACATTTGAGTTTATTCTTTCCTAGAAGATAAAAAATACTTCTAAGATTAATAGACTTAGAACTATTTTCTGTAGTTTCAGGAATACATATAATATTATAATACATACAATAAGATAAAGCTAAGCCAGATCTGGATGCTGAACTTTGCACACTTTACTGAGCCAGTAAACCCAACGCAAAGCAGAAAATGCTATCAGATCAGGCAATATTTTAACACCCTTTGCTTGGTACTTCTTCTGTAACCCCTACCTTTACTAAAGGGGAAATGATTTCTGATCAGCAAGCTCTCATGAGAGGTGTTCCATCCAACTCTGTTCAGAAACTGTGTGAAAGAGGATCTCTTGTAGTCATGGGCAATGACTTTGTTCAAAGAGGACACTGAATTTTAATTATCAGGAAGTCTATCAAAATTGTACTTATTTACTAAATACTGAAAGGATGACTGACTCTGTTCTGCAATTCGAAATTCCTCCTTTTTTCCCCTGAAAAACCCTTTAATAAGAGTATTCCTAAAAATTTTAGTGGCTCACTGGGCAAAAATGCTGAGAGAAGATGTCTCAACACTAACAGAGGTCAATAAAATTTGAAAACAGTTATGGCAGGTCTTCTCCCAAACTGCTAATAGCTAGGATTGAGGAGTATGTTTGCAGCAGAACCAGGCACGGAAGAAGTTTTTGTTTGGGAACATGCTCTACTAGCTAAACAGGTGACTTCGCTAATAATGCTCCTCTGTCCACACACTTTAGATCACAGAATCACCAAATGGTTTGGGTTGGAAGGGACCTTTAAAGATCTTCTCATCCAACCCCCCTGCCATGGGCAGGGGCATCTTTCACTAGATGAAATGCTTGAAATGATGCTCAAAGGCCCACCCAATCCAACCATGAACACTTCCAGGGATGGGGCATCCACAACTTCTCTGGGCAACCTGTTCCAACAGCTCACCACTCTCATAGTAAAGAATTTCATCATTATATCCAATGTAAATCTACCCCCTTTCAGTTTAAAAACATTGCCCCTTCTCCTGTCACTATGGGCTCTGGTAAACAGTCTTTCTCCATCTTTCTTATAAGCCCTTTTAAGTATTGCAAGGCCGCAACAACACCTTCCCGGAGTCTTCTCTTCTCCAGGCTGAACAACCCCAATTCTCTCAGCCTTTCTTCACAGCAGAGGTGTTCCAGCCCTCACTCTCTCTGATCATTTTTGGGTCCCTCCTCTAGACCCACTCCAACAGGTCCACGTCTTTCTTGTACTGGGAACCCCAGAGCTCCAGGTGGAGTAGAGGGGGAGAATCATTTCCCTCGACCTGCTGGCCATGCTTCTTTTGATGCGGCCCCGGATAATTGGCTTTCCGGGCTGCAAGTGTAAGTTGCTGGCTCATATCCAATTTTTCACCCACCAGTAGCCCCACATCCTCCTCTGCAGCGCTGCTCTCAATCCATTCATCACCCAGTCTGTACTGATACTGGGGACTGGCCCGACCCTGGTGCAGCTCTGCTGTGTTCAGAATTTGCTTTCTTTTTATATTTCTGTTCTGGTTTTCCTCCAGGTGCACCAGATCCAAAGTTGACTTATGAACTCTACACAACGCTGAATGAACTCTCATATCCCAGGGGCCTGAGTGTGATTGCTTCTTAGGGAAGCAGAACGTGAGAACTATTTCCTCCCGCTCAAAATAAATCTGCTGCAGATAGAATAGCGTTTTAAAGACTGTTCGTCTCTCAGGCAGCTTAAGAATCTCGCATTCAATTCCAGCACAGTGCCAGTTTATTTTTTTTAATAAAGCTTCAGATTTGATTCATTCCTTGCAGCCATTCCTGAAGACTCGGCAAACGGCCTTATTCTAACACAGCATTAGTTTCTGTTAGCATCAGTTAAGAAAATAATGTAGGTTCTTCTTCAGCCATGTGGAAGCAACAATTCAGAGATAAGTATAAGGCTGCTTTACAGCTAAAAAGTTCAGGTGTATAGGTGAGAAGCTGGAGTTCAATTTCATGCAATAGTAAATATCTTCAATGTATACAGGCTCAATTGACTACCCGCACACCATATCACTGAACATTCAATGATAAGTTATCTTCTAGAAATTGGATAGCAGAATAAATACGAGCAGTGCTTGCAGCACTTAATTAGGAAAAGGTTGCAAAAGTTTTTCTTTCTGATGCAACTTTTGTATTCTTCCACTTTTAAAGTACCTTGATCTTCAGTAAGTTGTCAAACTACAGGGGAAAAGACCTGATCCCTCCCCGGAGAGAGTTGTTTCCTGTGATAAATTTAACTGTAGCACCGACATCACACTATTTACTTGTATTTGCCAGGTCTTGATTAAAAAATTATTAGTTTCAAAATTATCAGGTAAGACCATTTTTTGACTATGTTGCACTTCAGTCAAGTTTGCTAATTTATTGCCAAATCAGACATTTACTGAAAATGTATACTATAAGTTTTTATCAGATGCCTCTACACATAAAAAAACATTTGACAGAAAAGCTAGTGCATGGAAAATAAAAATGAAAAGCAATTCTGACCCTAGAATCTATATGAAGAACTCTTGTTTTCAGCAAAGCTGAGACCGATCACAATACAGCTTATAACAGCAACACTAATTATTCTGTCAAAGAAGCAATATCCAGAACAGGGATTCTATCTTTGCTAACTATGCCACAACTATAATCACAAACACATACACCACCAGGACTAGTCAAAGGACAGCACTAGTGGGGGTAGGAATTGGATGGGGCAGAAAAGCATCTGGGTAAAATCCTAGGGCAGCTAGTGCTCACCATGACATTTACACTTAATCTGAGTCATTCATATCGTAATCCGTTTCTTCATCCTCACTCTGAGTGGCATGCAGCATGCAGCAAGTATAGAGAAAGGAAGGGAAAAGAAGAGATTGCAAGTGAGTCAGAGATGCAAGAAAGTACAGTCCACTTACACTTGAAGCATCTGGGAATGACATTTATTTACTTTTATCCGAGACCCCCATTCTTTATAAGAAAGTACGACAGCAGACAATTTCAAGGAGGAATGTTACAGATTGCATGAAAATTTCCTTTTCCAAGCGTCCTAACGTCAGCAGACAGAAGCCAACAGTGCCATGCAACATAACGATAGGGACCATAAGTATAGAGAAAATTTAAGTAAAACTGTAGAGCTGGTATTTAACTCCATGCACTCTTCGTCACAGATGGGAAAGGATGGCACTTGAGAATATAACTTTGGATGCAGATGTTATGAATAAGCTTTGGTCATTTGTCCCAAAAGTGACAGCTCAACAAAGTGATATGAAAGACAAGAATACTCATGGAAATACAGGTTATCTGTCAGTAGTGCCACGGCTACCAGTAAAAGCCACCATTTAAGTCAATATCCCAAATGCTGTTAATTTCCTTCGCTTAGGTGTATTAGAAGGTTACACGGAAGTCAACTACTAACTTCGTATGCAAACTGTTCCCAAAAAAAGAAAACACAAGGAAAAAAGTCTCTAAGAAGGAATGAAGGTGAAGCTTGATTAGATGGGCTATCAGAAAATGCTTTTTCCTGTTCTGAAAGTCCAGTACTATTAATTAAAATTGAAGTGCTTGTCAATAAAAATTATATACTGGCAGTTTTTTGTTTTCTCTAACTCAACCTGCTGTAAAAGTAATAGGAAGACTTTGTCATGGCTTCTAAAAGTCTGTACATGAACACATTATTCTGTATATATCACTGGATACCAGAATTTCTATCATATGAACTTCATGAAGACCAACTCAGACACTAATGAACAGATTGCAGACTAGAGGATTAACACTGGCTAAGACAGAACTATTGAGACAACAGCTCCCAAGGTCCAGTCAAGATTCCTGAACACAGCTGTCAGAAACCTCCCAAACAAAAAGAATTTTTTTGGGTTTTTCTCTCTTTTTTCCAGGCACAACATATACCTATAAAAAAAATAATTGATCTATTAGAAACACAATATTAAAAAAATGATTCTTCAAGTATTGCAATTAATTGCTAGCAACAGCTCAACTTTTCCAGGGCAAAAGGAGTGAATGTTTATAGCTCCAAACAAAATTAACAGTAATTCTTATTCATCACCCTGGTCAAATTATGCTCTGCTCTCTTCTCTGAAACAATGACCAAGAAGCACTTCAATGGAGAGGTTTAAGATTTAGCTTCTCTCAGAGCTACTGAATTTACAGAGTTGTACTGCATTCTGAAATAACTTTTGCATTTAGGGTTTAATAGTTTCATTTGATCTGTATTTTCTTTTACATTAAGGATGCAGTGTAACTCTGGCAACTTCTGAAGTTCCCTGAAGATGTACTCCCGTTCCTTATGAAGATGTTTATTAGGTTCTAGAATTCCGCATTTTATTTCAGGTACATATCTCAGCCCTAAATTATTACCAGACAACTCTCTAACTTGTCAACTTTTAAAGTTTTCCTGAAGCATCCTGGCAAAAGCAGACCTTGACTAGGGTGTTGTAAAGAACGAGCCGTGGCTTACCCAGGTTCACTGTTTACCCTTGACTACATTAATCCCTTACAACTCTTCGGAAGTTTTATCTCAACAGTGACAAAAGAGCATAAATTAATCATTTCACTAAGAATCCAACATAAAACTTGGGAGTATTTTTACAGTGCAATTTACAAAAACGTCTCCGTATGTGTAGCTGCATAACCAAGTTACAAGGCACAGAAAGGAGTCAAGTTTTATCTGAGTTCTCAGTGCCAAGACTCAGATGAATCCTTAGCATTATTTCAAAATTAATTTCTTTGAAGGTGATTCTTGAAAAAGCAACCTTTCATGTTTTACCAATTGTTTCCCATCTACATATACTAAATGAAAAGCTTTTAAGCCAACTTAAGCCACAGAAGTATCCAGTTTGTCTGTAGTCGTCTCCTCATACAAAGCAACAATACAATGGAAAAAGCTGTTCAATATGCATGGAAGAGGAGAATACACTTACATACAAAACTGGTCTGTCTTATTACTATTCAGTTGTCTTTTTACATTTTCCTTTGTACAAACTCTGAAAGACAACTGAGTAAAATGCTAAGATACTGTTCCCATTACAATCTTTTTGAAAAGCTGGTTACAGAAAGTAAAGAGAACTAGGTAGAAATCTCAAAATATTAAGCTAACAAATACCTTCATTTTATAACATATTGGACATGACTATGTTTTTCAGAGAGAGCATATTACAATCTCCATTCTTGACAGCAAGATTTCTTCAGCTGGACTCAAGCAAGAAAAACAGTTTTCAACAGAACCAGTGGCAGAATAAGAAAGCATTCAAATGTGTAAGAAACAAAACCTAGATTCTCAAATGTAAACAGAAAATATCTGCCAATACTCAAAAAAACAGGCCAGGTATCAGGAACAGTACAGAGTGTTGCATTTAAAGAACGTATTTGGTATAACAAATGCATGCTGACTGTACCATTTACAGTCTCTCATATAATGGATGGGGAACCATTATTAGTCATGAGTGAGGGGGAAAAAAGGCAATTAAATAATGGTCCAGAACAGAGGTAGGCCTAGCACGACTTAGTGAAGCCCACCCAATTTGACACCATTTCCTTAGTCCAATGTCTAGTAACTTACCTTTGCTTTTTCACTGGGTTCACTGGTTGTGCCATAGGGAGTGTTATGCAATTCCTTTGAGACAACACACAGAAATTCAGCCTGATCTTCATTGCCATAGTTATAGGAAGAACCAATACTGACCAGCTGGAGGGGGGGGGAAAAAAGTCAATTGCGTTTCCACATAAAACAAATTCCATAAATTCGCATCATTAGTACAAACACCCCTCGCTCTTGGGATTGTTGTTTGTGCCTGAAGCATGATTCTCCACTTCAATACAAACACGTTTTGATGGTGACAAATACACTGACACTCTGATGATAAGATAAACATATCTTTTCTTTTCAAACATTTACAGAATTAATGATTTATGGTTATGATTATACTGTGAAAGAAAAGGCTACAGAGGCAGGCCAGTGGAGAAGTAGGCTGTTCCCTGTTTCTCTTATTTGCTGGAAACCTTCCCATCCTCCAAAGTTAATTTTTAAAAAGTTTGTATGTGGTATCTTAATGTGGCATGATTTAACATGTAAATGGCTGCATGCAGGAAGCACTTTAGCCTGAAAGGATACCCACCACTTTACTCACAGAATAACGGTACTTCTATTAAAACATATTTTGAGTGGACAGAGACAAAATCTGCATTTGACTGGAAAACAGCAAGACACAGTATGGTGGGACACCAAGATCAACATTTGAAATTCATATACACTGCTACAAGGAAGTTAATTAAGGAAGCACTACAAGCAGAAGCCATGTATAATGAAATGTGACGTATTTACAAGCTTCTACGAGTCTCGATATTGAAAGATAAATGACAACATACTGAGAAAGAAGGATATACTCAACATCAGTACTACCTCGTATGCAGCATGTTTATCAAATGGCAGAAATTTCATGTAACTTGTCTTACCTTACACACAGTACACTTACCTAATGCTAGAAGCTTTAGATAGCCTGCCTTTGCAAGCCAGAATCAATTCAGAAGTAGCTGGTTCATTTATTTTAAAGGTTTATTTCAAAAGCATTACAAGATAACGTATGGTGCTATTACTACTGACACAGATCAAAGTACTAAAAATCAATCTGTTGCACAGATACACTGTCTCTAAACGTCATTACCAAAACTATATTAAATCTACCTACCAAATCACCACACACATGTGACAAGGCTGTCCTATTCCCCAATCTCTATTATATCATTAAAGTCCCCTAGTAATGGCCCCATAGAAAAGGCTTGACTTGTTTTTTAGGGCAACAGCACTTGAAACACTGTAGTTATCTGTCTAAAAACAAACTGTGTACTGCCATTAGTCTAGCAGAGCACCAAAAGCCTTGTTAAAGCAGGGAAGATGCAGCGAAGATGAAATCTTGGTCCAGAATCTGTACTTGAGGGATAAGATTATTCCCCCAACAAAAGTGGAAGGTAGACCAAGGTTAAAAGCAGCTTCCATACAGCACTGTCAGGAGAAAATAAAGCCTCATTGTACTTTTAAGGAGAGAGAGGAGAGAGATGCTCAGATGTTCCAGCACTGTGGTAAGACAGCCAAGCAAGCACCTCCACAGACAGAGCCAATGTCTACAAAGAGCAGCAGGCAGTATGTCTGTACAATGAACCAACCTGATGCCAGGCCTAGGCAATGTCAAAGTTTTTGGACCCTGACGGTATTACAGCATACAAGGCTCAGCCCCCAATGAACAGTACTGGCAATCAAAATTCAGCACTCTCAAGCTACCTACTTTAAGTACACTGTCCGGGTGTGATCACCAGAAACCTTTCCCTCCCTCCTCCACTCCTAACATCACTCTAGTTCCACAAAATACATACATAGTCAGTAATGAACACAGGCAGATCAAAAATGGATGTGATAAAGACATTTTTTCCACCAAAACCATTAATGAAGTTACAAAACCCCAGGTTATTTAAAAGCACCAATACATCCTCACTGGAATACAAAGGCACTATTTATCTTCAGACGTTAAGTCAGATAATCTTTCACAATGGATACTCTGCAGCCTGCACCATAACATATTTGTGTAATATAGAATCACAAAACCTGTAAAGTAACTAGTTGCTTAGTTGTACAAAATGGACTAACAAAGTCCACTGAAAAGCTGGAAAATCAACCCAGACTTACTTCATAGATAGAGATGATTTGTTGATTCTCTTCCCTATCCGCAAAAAATATCATGCACAAATTTTCAGAAAAAAAGCAGTTAAGTTGGCTCTAAGCCTGTTAAAGTGGTATAAAGTTTCTCCTATATATTATAGGGCAACTACAAACCATATAATACAAATAAAATAACTACTTCAATTATTGAGGTAAAATGTAGGACTATTTTAAACAGCATTTTTAACCCACTTAAAGGCTAGAAAACATTCAAAAAGTTGGGTACATGTTTAAATAAAGCCACGGATAATTCACCTTCTCTGAAGAGAAATTTGAAGAATAAAATTCAAGCATATGATTTGATTTAGTATACAGTCAATTTTTCTTCTTCCAAAATGGCAAGAACTTGATATCAGAGAAGCTATGATAACAACTACCAGAAGGAAAAATACTTCTTTATTCATTGATACTCAAAAGAAATAAATGACCGCTCTGAAAGTAGATATGATACAAGATCCAAACGTCAGCCAAATCATCAATCCTGGTTCAACAAGGTTGACAGGTCCTCAGTTGATAGCTACTTGCATCCCTCATTAATGCTTCATAATCCAAATAAGTTGACCTTTTGCACGTAAGTCTTTTTAGAGATGTGGCAGACTGACTACTTATTGGCTAGTTAGATAGGACTATTGATTTAGCTGACTGCAAAACATCTGGATGACTTTTTGCCATTATTAATCAGTGGTGCATTTCAAGATAAAGTCACTTCTGCAACATTAAACACAAGTTCTTCAAAACTCCAACACGACACTCTTGTAAGCAATTCCATATATGTGCAACTAAGAATGTATTATTTGCACAGTGTCAATAGCACGCTAGAAACTTCATTGTAGCTTTTTGAAATGCATCAGCAGCAATAAGGGTAATGGCAGAAAAAGAACCAATGGAAAATGATTGCAGATTAGAACTGAACGGTTGTGTTAGCAAGTATGATCAGAAATAAAGCAGTATTTTAGCACTTGTATTCCAAAAGTCACCCCATTGTTCCCAGTGTTGGTGGCAACACTTTAAGAAGGAAGCTGATAAACTGGAACGAATTGTTAAACTCCTCCACCCCATGTTCGCACACCCCTCCCCGCCGCCCCCAAAGAAAAAAAAAAAAAAAGAACCTACAACAAATCAGAGTAATCTGAGGTCTGGAAAATATGCGTTACAACACATAGGAAAAGGATTTCAGATTATCCAGCCTACTGTTTCTCAAACTTTCTGAAAGGACAAACTCTTTTTGGCTCATGGGGCTTAAACAGTAGAGAGAGTTTTAATGACCAAGAACTTAAGGAAGGAAAAAAAGAACATTTTGAAACTCTGAATTTCATAGATTTGTATGATTTTATACACACATGTATATATGTACATACATATTTTTCCTAATTTTTTTTTCCTTTCATCACTTGTTTCATTACACTCCTTACTAAAGCAGTTTGATCCTGCTTGAGTGTCCCTGTGAGCCCCAATAGTGTCATATCTGAGCATAGGAAAACGCCAATGTTACTTATCACAGAAAAGTCATTAGATCATGATCCATTCACTGTTTGCATAGAATGAAGGTACTGACAATAGTAGGCTGTCAGCTGTAAATAAAAAAGGCAGGAATAGAAAGCATTGTTATTATTACTCTTAATTAATCAACAGAAATACAGTTATTTGCATTATATTGCTTCATGTGCCAATACAGGTCAGGATTTTCCTGAAAAGACAAAGAAATAACAACAGAGAAGTTCCTGTCTCATAAAGCCTGAACTTTTAAGTAAGATAAAAGATGACAATCAGAAAGGGCAAAGTTAAAAAGAAAAAAAAAAAAGAACAGTTTGGCATAAGTAAAGGTGGACAGAGACTACCTGATGCCTGGCTATGGTCAGACTTGTTTTCAAAGAGGAAAGATTTAAGAATGGTTTCAGGGACAATAATGAAGTAACTTTCTGAAGAACTTTTCCTAAGTCTGCAGCTCTGTAAGACGATAACTGTGTCTTTGAAAAAAGACTATTTAAGAAAAACAGATGATAAAAGTGGTATAGCTGAGAGAATAGGTCAAATGATTCCTACATCAAGCT
Source organism: Calonectris borealis (assembly GCF_964195595.1). Lineage (NCBI taxonomy): Eukaryota > Metazoa > Chordata > Aves > Procellariiformes > Procellariidae > Calonectris > Calonectris borealis. The sequence continues at coordinate 18,168,901 of NC_134327.1, read as the reverse complement.
ACTCAACGGCAGCAAAATATATGAATCTCTTCCTGTCTTAAATCAATGACCGTATAGGCAAAATAGTTGGTGCATCACTTTTAGGAACCTTATTTTTGAAGTGAATGAATCTCATGCCTAACTGAATTGAGAGAGATCTCAAAACCAGCCACATATCAATAACTTGCCTATACAGATTTGCTATATGGTTTAACAATATTGATTCAGAATCTATACAGTACATTTATAGGACAAATCAGCAACAGTATTACCATCACAGATAACCACTCCAACTTGCACAAACAGCATCCCTGTCTTTCTCTGCTTCCCACTGGAGTTACTCATATTAACTAATTCTTCTACTTCATGACTACCAATTTCCTTCTCTTTCTGTGATGGTCTCATTCTCGAATCTGAGTAAATTGCCTAACAATCATTCTCAAATTCTATTTTAAATATTCTTGTACTTTGAATATTACTGCTTCTATTTCAGATGTGGTGAACTCCTTATACACTAGAAAGCTTGTCTTGGAAAGCTTGTCTTTTTTTTTTTTAAATTATACCAACTAACAGTTGATAGAATAAAAGAAAGTCCTCCCCTCATTTTTTTTTTCTACAGAATCAAGTTGTGTGAATGAAAGAATGGCCTCTACACCTTTTAGAGTTATAATGTGTTCATTATACTGCCTTCTCAAAGGATTTGCAAAAAGCTATAAAGATACATACACATCAGCCGTTAAACTCAGCACTGATGACTGACATCAGGACTGCAAGCATATTTATTTCAGGTCTCTTAATGCAATTGTCAAACTTCAAATCTAGGAGGAAGGAAAATTCATTCCCTTCCAGATTTTCTTTTTTTTTTTAAATTTTGTACTTGCCTTCGTTTCTTCACTGCCTTCCCCCATCTTCCATTTTATTATGTTGAATTTTACTTTGAGCTATCTAGGACATGAACCCATGACTAACATCACGCTGCCTGTACCCTACACATCCTTAACAACAGGCCACATTTCCTACTCAGTTCCAGAAAGTCTGCAAACCCAGTGCATTCCAAACGTTACCTATACAACTGCAAGAAACAGATAGTGCTTGGTACATTGAAAGCAGATTCCGGAATATAGCTAGGCAACAGTCCAGGTTTAAAATCTAGAATTGCATGGCTAAGTGTCCATGTAAACTCATAGGCAAGGTTCTGCTCCTATCAAGTCACTTTACTGTCATGTCATCTTCACGATGTTATACTGATCTTTCAGACTGAATAACCATATATGTAGCAAGGAAAAGAACAAGTATTCAGAGTATTTTATCGATGAAAAATACTACAGAACACCAGGTTCCCAAATCAATTCACATAAGACACAAAATGGAGCACAGCTATGTAAAGAACTGGAAACTGCTTCCAATGTTACTGGTTAGCAAAAAATCCTTCCCAAACTCTTGAACACTGGGAAGTAACACAGCAATTAAAAAAGCAGTGACCTGAGGGCGAGGGGAGCAGGAAGGATGAGACAGCCTAAAAAGCCAATGAGTGAAGCTATGATTCTTCATTTGGGTTTCAAGAAAATTTTCCAAGGGGGAAAACAACAAAACAACAAAAAATAAAACCAAAAAACCCCACCTGAGATAAGATTTAAAACTGCTGGTTTTGTTCTCCCCTCACTCCTCCATATTTTATTTCTGAAAAATTCTGTTATTTGTTGTTTCAGTTTGAATATATTTCACCCACCTAAAAAACCCAGTTAAGTTCTGAATTACCAGAAATAAAGGGTTCGAACTCAGAACTTCACTGGCTATTAGGTGGGTGAAAAATCACTCAAACTGGAACAAAGATTTACACAGAAATGTCCCTTTCTGAATCCAGTGAACTCAAAGCTTTATTTACAGGGCTCCTAATGTTTAAATTGTACCACTTTTACTTAACAAATATAGATCAAAGGCTGTTAACTTTGGAGGAAGATTTAAGGAAAAGAAGTTACCTATTGAGAAGGTAAGAAAAACCTTTAACTAAATAACTAGGGGTCTTTTGTTTGTTTGGGTTTTTTTATTATTTTTACAATATGAGTATTCATAATGTATAATGAAATACCGTGAATATAAATAAAAGCCAGTCACAAATACACACAAATTACTATGTGCTGTACATCCAGGAATAAAGTGGAATGATTTGAAAGCAGCAGAAACGCAAGGAGGCCAAGCATATCAGTGTGAGGGCAAAAAGAATGGTGTGACACACCTCACTGCAGTATTTCTGGAAGCATCTCTCTTCCCCTTTCACTTCCCGTGACACTATCAGCAGATACTCTGACTGCTGGGCCCGGCCACAGCTGTACTGGGAACCTATACTGACAAGCTGAAATAACCAATCAAAGCAAAACACAAAAAGAAACCTTTGTAAAGCTGAAGCACATACCGTTATCCAAATCGTACAAATAACAGATGAGCTCAAACGTTCAGGTAACATTTACTTGCCACTAGAACAGGTTGCTATCAAGCTACAATCTTCATTTCAACATACTTAAAATTTATGGAGGCAGTTGCAAAGGCCTTTGCAATTTCAAGGGAAGTTAAGAGTTACTGATAGTAAGTCAGAAAACTGCCCATATCACTGTGGTATAGCCCACTACTCTGAAAAACATAAACAAAGTTTGGTGCATTATGAAAATAAGCATTATTTTCCTGTCACACTTGCCAAGTGCAGAAGGTAACATGGATATAAAACTGGAAAGTGTTATGTAAAGCAATATATCAGGCCTGGGTATAAAAGAGCTTCATCTTGTTCCAGATATGGATAAACAAAATACAGCTAAGGAAACATATGAAGACAACTAGAGGAAAAAAAGTTGAGTGCTCTAAATTGGTTTTAGAAGGGGTAATTTACAGAAGATCCAAGAAAATAACTGGAGTGGAAAAAATAGTCTGTCCTGTTCCCGTAAAAATCAGTACCAAGAACTCTTTTCACACTTGCCAAACATCTAATAATTCAGAAGTTCAGCTAAACAACCTCAGCTAAATTTCTCAACTTGTTTTTACAAAAAATATTCTATCTTAATAATACATGACAATTCCTAGCCCATTTAAATTAAAGCATGACAGGCTTGTCAGTGCACTTGAGAAAGATTAGAGCTTTAAATTAAGTGTGAAGAACTAGACAACAACTGCCTATTCTGAGTAAACTGGAGATTACTACTGATGAGAAGGCTCATGAACAGTAAATTTATTTTTATCCTGCTATTGTTATGAATAATTTTGAAGGCAGCAGCTAAATACTGTCCTCCTTATATAGTGAACAGCATTGTGTGACAGACTCAGGTTACATTAATCATTAAAATTTACATGACTGACACACCACTGCTGTCTAAAGCCTTTGTATGCAGCAATTTTGTATAGCCCAAAGTTTCTCATTATGCAGTATTGCCAAAATGTTGTTTTTCCTGATTGCCTGAAGAGGTAACAATTGAAGCTAAAAATCACCTTCAAAATAACCCACTGAAATCACAAAAGTGGGGCAGCACAACTATTGGCAGTAGTTTTTGGACTGGGACTGATACATAATCACAGTATTCTAGCAGCGCTTTCACTCATATCCTTTGGAAAAGTGCATCAATACATCCGCGTAAGTGCACCAGAAGTTTAATACCTTTCACTCCTATTTAATCACCACATCCAATTGTATTTTACAAGAAAATTTTGAAAAGTTAAGGGGAAAGAAATATTTTTGATCAAAACCAACCACTTAAACATGTTATATGGGGCACAGAGCACAAGGACTCTCAACGCATAGGAATATTACTCCTCTGAAAAAGCTGATGATTTCTATCCCACCGATGATAATATGTACAAAGCATGGTAGGTGCTATCCCAAACACTGTTTCTGAAGGCAGCATGCTGCTGAGCAACACAGGTTTAGAAAAAATAAAAAATTACAGAAATGCTACAGTGTTCTCAAATCTTAACAGTAAAACTGTTTAGATTATACAGAATATTCAAATCATGTTTCAAGTGAATGATGTCTGCTAATACAACCAAAAGAAAAAATGGCCTAGTCTGAGGTAATGAGAAGCTGAGTATTATGGGACCATACAGCTGTGTATTTATCTACTTCAAACCATGCGTCCAAGAGAGAGCAACATGGGGGAGGGAGGAAGTAGGGAGAAAGCTGGATGAAACAAAGACATAACGTTCAAGAAAACCACTGGAATTTTCCAGTTCTAAAGGAGATTCTAAATTCTAAAAGAGATTATAATAGTTCTTTCAGCAATTGCACTGTCAAAGCAGTAATGCGCTCCAAAGAATACAAGACTTTAGGACAGGTAAAAGCCATAGTATCATTTAATCTGTTAAAAAGTAAAAAAGCTCTATTTGTAACAAAAGCTAGTTTCTCATGACAAAGAAGAATGTCAAAAAAACCTTTGTCAATGCACTGGTCAGAAAAACAATCATGTGCATTAAGTGAGAGCTTTTTTCAGGGACTTAAACAACATTCAGCTTCTGGCATACCAAACAGACCTGGCAATACTTGAGCCAGAGAACTGAAGCATAAGAAGCTTTCTCTGTGCTGGTTTAGTTTATTTGATCGTGCCGGTCTCCATGACACCAGCACCTCACACATTTCATTGAATATAAACAAAATGTTCTCTTTTACCTTCGTGTGCCGTACTTTTTAAAAATGTTGCTTTGTTGCGTTATTAGAGTGAGACTGCGCAGGATAAGAGGCTTGTGCTTATTCCAATCTCTCCTACAGTTGGCACCAGACATTGAAAAAGATGCTGGCAGCTGAGCACTTGTGTCTCACTCCAGAGTTAACAGATTCACTGCTCCAATGCAGTTTAAATATGCTGGTAGGTTAGGAATGTGAAGGATGAACAGGCCACCTAGTTAGTTTCTTATTTACAGAGATTAGCAAAGATAACAGAAAGATCTTCCAATTTTACAATGTATTCTTGAATGTACACACAAAGCTATTTTTATGCAGTGCGAAGAACAAAAACATTCACTTAGCTCACACCTATCCAGCTTCACATCCACGCTGGTTAAGTTCTCCCTCCTATCCATATCAGTCCTTTATCTGAAGAATCATTGTTTGGGCCTGACAAACATTTACCTCCCAAGCTCAGCTCTTTTACCCAGAGCTCTTTATATCTGACCTACCATTCGTATAAACTTGTATTAGTTCATTTTGGTTTATTCACCCTTCAAATGCTCATGTGTAGACACTGAAGAATTACATTTCAAACATGATGTAATTGTTTTTATAGAAAGTCAGCACAATTTACCTTCTGGAAAGCTACAGGTTTTTTGTTCTCTGACAAATAAGAATACAAATATCAATTTTAACTTAACTGTGTATCTTTATCTATCCAATTTCTGAAAATGAATGCACTTGAAAAGATGTGTAAGTTGACTTTATACTCCTCTTTCACATAACTAAATTTTTAGAAGACTTTGTAATTATATCTTATATGGTTTTTTTACCTGTTCAAATTTCCAGCCATCGGACATTGTGGAAACCATTTGAGTGAGTTCCTCTTCCTGGCACTGCAGCACCCTGTACACATGTTTGACTGGCACCTTCAAGAAGAAATATAAGATGCTTAATACAGCGTGGAATTCACTATGTTTGTGACTTGTGTAAAGTTGCCCTTATTCTTTAGAAATGGTAAGCAACACCACCTTGAACATCTTGTCTTTTTTTTTTTTAAAAAAAAAAGAAAACTGATGTGTTCAGAATCACCTTGCAGAAGACTCCATGCTTCATGAATGTTTCAGGGACTAAAAGTGCTACTGAACAGTTGCAACAAAATAATCTTAAGACTTTCCTATGGTTCCATGTGGTAGCAAACCACATCATTCAAAATCAATGTTGAGGTTCTGCAGAAGCCTACCTAACTTTAAGGAATGTCTGACCATATTCAAAAATGTTTTAATTTTCCTGTCAAAGTTTCCCATCCAGAGCAATGAATAACTAGGACCATTTAAGCTGAAACCCTTTAGAAAATACTATCAGAGCAACTCTGCTATCCCACAACCCAGCTTCAAGAGAAATTTGGCAATGTCATTTTGTAGTATCTCCATGAAGACTCAGTTATCAGGGAAGGCCAGAGTAGCAGAGTTAATGAACAAACTTGAATACTTTCTTTACATAACAGTTTCTCTATCACATTCACTTTCACGAAGAAATATTCATGAGCTGCTATGAGAAGAGGCACAGTCTTCTCAACTACAGAGCACTACAAATAAAGAAACTAATTTTGCTACAAAAGCGTATGACAGGAGCAAAACAGCATCTGTATGTATGCTGTATAAACATACCATATAAACAGCAGTTATATCATAGTTAGGCAATCTCATCATATTCAGAGTATTTAAATGTACATGAGAAAAATATATTCTACAAAAGCTGTTTTCTAAAATAGCTATTTCCAGAAACGGTATTATGACCAATTCTACTATTAACAGACATTTTTCAACAATTCTTTAGAATGTTTTCAGATTTTGAACAAGAACTGGAACTATACGTCTGTGCCCTTTGTAAGCAGACTGGCAGGTACTGGCGGTTAAGAATATTAATCTTTGCGTACCAATGGTTCCAGCTCAGTCAGTGATGGAGGCAGCCATTCAGTATCTTACTGGGGAAATGAGCAGTTAAGGAAAAAAAACAGAACCCACCCACTACTTGCCATAGAACAAATAATCAAAAACACACTAGAAAACAGCCTCACCTGTGAGATTTTGCTGTCTCTTTCTCTTATTTTGTCCTTTACCAGTTTTATTAGTGATGTGATATTGTAGAATTCAGCCTCTTCCAGTACACCTAGTATGAGAACATTTTTTGGAAAGAGAGTGTAACCAAAGATTCCAGGCCAAACCCACCAACCAGTTCCTTATCTTCTCTACAGCTACACAAAATGACTTATTTTGCCCTAGGAAAAGTTCATTTACCAACCCAACGATCCTGGCTTCCTTCAGGCATGTGTAGTTCAAAGTTTGGCTCATTCTGAAAAACTGTCATAAAAAAATCCTGAAAAAACTGAAGCCATTTCACATACAGAATGAGAGGCAGGAAACAAAAAAAAGGAGCACAAATGCCATTCCATAGCAGACTGATGGACGACCATAGCTCAGGCCCCGCCTCAGGCTGGAATAGGAAACAAATTCAAATAGCCCTACTGAAAAGCTCTGCAGCTACTAGTGTGCAGAGAAGTTTTCTTCCTGTCATTTGACATCTTAGACCCTGAAACAAAAGCTTAAAGATACATACTACAGACTGGTCCCACTCACATGTTCAAGCCTTACCTGTTCTCCACACATATTACGTGTTTAACAATGCACATGGAAAATATATTTCACATTATTTCCTGCTAATATTGTTAGACTGTATTTCTCTTTGATCAATTTCTTCAATACCTTATCAATACAGTTTTAGTACTATATCGTTTAAAACAGTCATCCTCCATTAGGGTAAAATTGATATGAATTGGGGACAGAAAGGGAGAAGTTGGGGGCAGAATTTACTCTTCAAGAGCATATTCCACACATCTGAACATCCCAGAACTTAACTCTTACTTCACTTTACATCTTCTAAAGCTTGTTTCACAGCCAGTATTCTTTTGCCTGAAGAGGACTAAACTCAAATATTTCAGAGTCATACAGGAAAGATACAAGATTATACGATAAAAGGCATCTCCCCTCATGTTTGAATAGTTATGTTCTATTTCTAACAGGGGACGGTGGTTGTGAAATCGGGAATCGTACTCAAAACACTCAAATAACAGCATATACTATAACTGTGCGACACCTATCAGCTTCGCTTGAAACAGATCGAAATGCTACACTGATTAAGATTTACCATCTACTTGTAAGTTACTTTTGGTGACTCAAAAGCAGTAAAAATAATAAGCAAGTGACAAGAAAGCAAGAGATTTAGTAACACCTTACCTTCCTCAGCTAGGTCCTTGTTAATAACCAGTTTTCCATGTCTGAGATAGTTCAGCACTGGCCCAAAGTAGGTCGGGTCTCTGTCTATTAAATAGGCACCTGTTTCATCCTAGATTAGAAAAAAACAAAAAACCCAAAAAACAAAACAAAACAAAACAAAACACCACAAAAAAACCCCAAACAAACAAACAAGCCAAAAAAACCCACAATGATTTGAACAGGATTTGAATGATTTGAACAATGATTCCAAGCAGGAATTGCAAGCTAATATTCAGGTTGGCATCTGAATAGCAAGCAGGTATTCATACATAGCCACATCCCTTAAAGCCAAATTTATTAAAAACATTAAAAGGAATTCAACAACGTAGTTGTAATTGTATCAGACTGATCACTCAATCATGTACTACACAACTTCTTTTACTTGACCAATTCCCCCGAACCCCTTATCAAAAGATTATCAACATTGTTAGCATGAAAGATCTAAGCAGTAAGTGAGAACACTGAAAATTAAGGTTAAAAATAACACTTAAAAATAGGAAACTATCACTTTGTTAGGAAACCTGAAGAATCAGAACAAAGGCTACATTCCAGCGAGGTTCAAATACCAGCTTTTTTTTTTTTAAATTAAAGGCAAACAAACCTACCTTCTCTTTAACCTCAACACTTTGTTCTAAAAACTTTTGGTTTTGTCTTGGCTCAGATGTACAAATACTCACAGGGTACTAAGAACAGCTGTGTAGCAAACAAGGGTTGTATGTGCATCTTCTAAAAAAAAAAAGTATACTGAAGATGCAGTTCCTACCTACCTCATGCAGACAAAGAAAGGATAGATCAAACTAACGCTTAGTTTACTGAACAGAGTACAGCATTTTGTGCAATGCAAAACACAGTTCAAGAAATGTGCCTGTATAGCTGATACTCTTGACAAAAAGATAAAGGAGCAAAATTGATATTTCCTACATAATTTAGAGTCTATGTGTGAACACCTGTGATCAATGCAGTACTGACATACTTTATGCTGGCCAGAGGTCTAAGGAAGACTGATAATACAGATGTCTCATAGATCCACTGCTCCTTTCTACTATCAAGTGGATCACTGACAGTATTAATCCTTTAGTACCTAAAGTTTTAGTGCAACAGATATCCTACAGATATATACTGGAAAGATGTGGCAGCACCTCAAATACTTTTTTATTTATTCTTATTTTTAATATTCTAATAGTTTACAGGAGATACTAAAAAAGCATCACTACCAACAATCCTAGCTAAATTTGAATCATTCTCCCCAAAAACTACATGTGATAGTGATACTTGTTGTTCCACATGAAAAAAATTCTACTGACCCAATCGTTTGCATTTGGACATTAATGCTGATATGTAAAGGTTTATTACTGAACTGTGATACCTAAAAACTCTCTCTACTTAACAGTATCTAAAGTTCCTAAAATGTTTCATTGGAAAAAAGATGGTGGATGCATTTGCAGGTACATGGATTTAGTTTCTGGATAACTGCACTTGTCTAACCAGGGTTGGTAGAATGTAGAAAGACCACAGCCTGAACTACAAAAACCATAAACCTCTTTCTATATTTACAAGCTAAATGCTTTACGCACCTAGACACACTGTCATTTTAGAAGTAGTGAAGGGGTGTTATATTTTATATAAAATTAACTGTTCAAGAAAATGCTTAATATATTAAAGTATGCTGTCAGTTAACCTACACTCAGAGCAGACAGTGCTTGATGAAGTCTTAATCACAATTTCTTCTGACCTAAACTCATGGTCTCATAGAAGTGAGACTATGCATGGATAGACGAAGTGCATAAATTGGTATATTTTTAATGTTTCACATTTAAATATATTTACATTACCAGAACACTTCAATAATGAACAATCTATATATACAACTCAAAGAAATTAAATTAGCTGACAACTGTATGAATTATAAGCTGAAAAGTATTATTTAATACAGGAACAAAAACCAGTGAAGTTGGAAAGGAAGATCTAAAACTGATAAAAAGAAACACTGTTTTAAAGAAAAAAAGCACAGTCTTTGGTCATCAGTTGAACTGAATTAAGAAACATACGGGCTTACAAAACTGGAAGTCCTCCTAGTTAAGGGAAAAAAAGGCTCTAGAAGCAAGCTTCTTTAATAAGATTATTGCATTCTTTTACACTACAGTGTTTTCTCACATCACCCTTTGAAGCAATACTGGCCACCAGCTCTACACCATTACAGAGATAGACAGGTGGGTCACAGAAGCAAAATAAATAAAAGCTCTAAATGAAATCTCAAGTAACAATGGTTACTTGGTTGGTTACTTTCTTTTTTTTTTTTTTTTTTCCTTCAGACTACAGTATTTGAAATTACTCTTACCTGAGTAGATTTATATATACTAAACAAGCTTCCAACAAAAACACAAAGGGAACAAGCTATGCCAGGCCTTCTCTTTTAACTTCCACCTAATGAGAGGTCACCAGCAACCTGCATTACCTGAATTCATTAGCCTAGCATGCACATCAGAGCTTATTATTAGCACTTGTACCAAACATGCTTTACACATACTGACAGCATCCAGTCTGTGAAATATATGATAGAACTGCTTTTGTCTTCTACCTATTTTTAATTATTTTCCTCATCATCCACAAACTTTTTTTTTCCATTCTGTCATTCCTCATCTCACTTTTTTCCTGTTATACTCATTCCTTTCCTAACCACTATCAAGTTTTCTTCCTCACCAAATTACCATCTAGAATCTATAAAAATGCTTAATCTTCACACTGATAAATACAAATACCGTACCAAACATATGTATAATATACCACATATGAATAAAGTGCCATCTCACTAGTGTCATAGTTTATTCTATGAAGCCTTTCAGGCAACAATGTGTCCTCAAAAATAATAATAATAAAAAAAAGGAACCTAAAAGTCTTATAATTTGGTGTAATAATGGTGTAAGAGTAACTTTTTTCTTTTTTACATTAGTAAATATCAATAGTTAAAGAACTCTGGCTAAATTCTACCAGCGAGCAATCCAAATTCTGTCAATGGGATTCACTTTAGTATGTAAATTCCATGCAAAGTTATGAATAGACTGAACAATTCAAAGTAACTGGCAACTGGCTTACCCAGATTACTGATACGGAAAACATGCATTAATTAACATTATTCTAAAGAGAAAGATGTGTGTCTTGGATTTTGACCTTACAACTCAGGTGTGCTACAGACTAGTGCCAGGGAGTCAAGAGCCAAAATGAAAACCATTCAGTAAAGAATATTGTAACGATATGCAAACAATGCACAGGCAAAAGAGGCACAAAATTGACTTCCTAGCATCTTCCTATAGAAAATGCTTTCTCACTCCTTTAGAGCGAGCTGCCTGATTATCCTTCAACGTACACTAAGCACTTCATGTTGAAATCACTAAGAAAAGCCGATTACACTAGATATTTAAGGGTATTTATGTAAACATAAATCCAATAAAAGCTGACACAGTAATGTAGTCATCTGCTCCACCTAGAACTCTCAAAATATGGGTCATAAGTCTTTCCACACTTTCAGAATATTGTCAGGATTGGCTTCATCCACATGTATACGAAAAACATTGTATTCTCATGTGTGATTAGCATTTTGAACACTCTTTCTAAAAGAAAAATTTTTGTTTTACTGTAAGATAATAATAAATTGCACTTCAAATGCGATCTAGACAGTTTAAAGGTGTAGCTACAGTTTGTGCAGACATAACTGAGCTAGCTTTAAGCTTGCTAGCTTGACTATTAATAGACTGTGTGGTCCCAGCTATGCTGCTTCCTCTGCTAACTAGTTAATTAGGTTTCTACAAGCTTTGAGCAAGTTTGAATCTTCACTGACACAGCTAGTGTTGGTATTTCGAAGCCATTTCCCAAGTTTCAGGTGAGTACCACAAATGCCAGACAAATCTGTATTCTAGTAAGGTCTCAGTTTTCTCTCTTGTAGGTATACTTTATACAAACAGGTGTTAATGTTTACCAAAACAGCAGCTGAACTGCAAGTTTCCTTTCTATTCAGTAGTCACATCCCACATTTCGACCCCATAGGTGTTCCATACAAATTTTGCCACTCTTTGTAAGGATACTCAAAGCAAATGCTCCAGTTGTCTTTCCGCATCCACCACAAAAGTGCTAATTAACCATGCGGGTGTTTGTATCTTTACCCAGTTCTATTTTTGCATTACATTCTTCTCTCTACCAGGAGTTTTTCCTTCCTTGTCCGTAAGTCCTAGACCTTTTCCATACCCGCTCCTTTTTACGAGGACGCCATTTAAAAGACAACAATGCAGAGGTACAGCAAAGGCTGCATTTGTTTATTACACTCTCCCACAGCAATGTTTAATCCAAGTTACAAATACCATGGAATTTTAGAGGAAGCCTAATAACTTGCTCTTAAATTTTCAATCACCTGGTTCAGCATACCAATGAAAAGTCAGTGTAGCTCACAATCATATTCCTTCTTCCTTAGGAATTAACCCTAAAGCATATCTACCATCCAGCATTCATGGAGACACGAGACTCAAAACGCACATGTATTTTCAAAGAATTTGAAAAATACTGCGCAAAACATTTAAATGATCATGCATTCCAGTCTCAAACATTTCCTCTTCAATCTCTATAGAGACTGAGGCTCAAAGGAATCGTAACCAATACTTAGTCTGATCTTTTAAAACATACACAGGACTCAATTTATTTACAGTGAAATTTAACCTATTGAAACCTAACCAATTTGTGCAAGCCATTCCAATAACTAACTATTGTCGCTGTTAAAAATATGTACTTTCTAGCCTGGACATCTACGGTTTTACACTTCACTAGCTGGATCTCACAATACCTTTGCTAGACTGAACAGGCTTCACTATTAGACTTCTAGTCTCCATGTATGTACTTCTGGACTGAGACATCACTCCCTAAACTCCTTACCAAAAAACCAGTCTTTATAACCTTCCGCCAAATCATGTTTCATCTTATGACTACTCTCCAAGTTCTCCAATTTTTGTAGTGACCCTGAATTGTGGATACTAGAATCAGGTACAAGATTCCAGTAGGACCGAATACACCTCCCTAATCCCATGTAATGTTCTCCCCAAGAATTGCATTAATACACTAGTTGAAATGTGAGAGATTTATTTCCAGTTAATTATCTTCACTGAGGTCAAAACTAGTCCAAAGACTTCTCCTCGAATACTTTTCCAGAATGGACACACTCAGAATCCACACTGCCAAGCTCTTGGCTCAAAGCTGTGTGCTCTAACATGGGCATCTAAAAAACTGACATCATTTACATATACTGCGCAAGCAGAAGTTCTGCTAAAGGCAGCAATATGCACAGAAATACAATAATATTTGGCACTAAATCTGGATTTAGATATAATTGTCTCCCCTACCTTCTATGCTTCTTAAATCTTGAACTAGATGCCCAGAATACATTTTTCTCAAACAAAGTTTCTAAAAACTTTGAGCATCAGCAGACTGCCAGTACTAATCAAAACTACATTAATAACACAATCCACCTAACTAGTCATCTCATGGACAAATAAAGTTGATCTCAGTTGTATCTTAGAATAATGGCTACAATTAAGATACTTTTTAGTGCTGACAGTTAAGGATGAGCTGCCAGGAAGATTTTGATTTTTCTAAAACATTCAGTGCTTCCTTCCCTCCTTCCTTAACAGATTCTACCTCAGTACAATTACGCTTACCTTTAGAAAGGCATTAAAAATCAAGCATGAATACTGTTGCCAAAAACCTTATTAAGAAAGGCTGACAATCTTCTCGCTTAGGGGGAAGTTTAAAGAATGACAGAATAGTTTATAAAAGAAAAACTGGCATATAGATAAAATAGGAAGGTGCTGAAAGCAGGAAATATCTGGCAGTAAAACTTACAATACAAGCATTAAGTAAGTTAAACAAAGATGAAAAAGTGAGCAAGAGTCTGCTTGTTTATTTTTACGTATTCATCTCTAAAACAAGATTTAAATACTCGGGAAAACAAATCCTACTGTGAACAGTAGGTATGACCACTACCACTCATTCATTTGCTGAAATGATTCTCAAATAGTCTTAAATACAAAGAAGAGTCTTAAATACAAAGATGCATACCACATTGTAAAACATACTAAATTCAGAGAATTGATGTCACTATCTCATTCCATTCCACACTAGTTTTGCCACAGGGTGTGCCAAGGTTAATCTTTCTTCTGTTGCAACTGGAAACATACCTGATACCAAGAGATGGGGCACGGCCTTGTTCAATATTAGCACCTGAAGATAATTTGAATGCAAACATGCTACCTTTCTTGAAGCCTTTCAATTCTTTTAAATAGCAAGCATTAAGGAAATCTTATGATTTATGTAGTTAAATAACAAAAAACATGTTGGCGTAGAAATTACAGTAGAGGAAAATCGCTATGTATGCAACTGATATTTGTAAAGTACAACCTATGAACTATTTCAGTTTCCTATTCTCATTTCTAATAAACTCATCCAGTTAACCTCTTTCAGAACTTCTTAATGTATCAACACGGTTAATTTTGATATGCCTCACTTGTTGAGTTTAGGCAGAAAGAGCTCTATTACTAATTTTTAGTTTTGCTTATAGGTCTGTTCTCATCTGAGATAAGCATTTCTTATGGCTTCATTTTCTAAAGATTCTGATTTGGCAGTCTTGCAAAGCAAGAAAGAATGTGAACTAAACCTTTTTCTTCAAAGACATACATTTACTGGTGTACGAGCTAATTTAATTATTGGCTCTTCTGCTTAGTCTTGCTTCTGGATGTGCAATCTGCCATCCCTTTTGTCAGTTGGGACAACATTAGAGCTTTCCACAAGCTGGTTTAACTCACTGAAGTTATAAAAAAATACACCTCCTCCTTCGTTTTTGCTGAGTTACACACTTATCAGATGGAGCATGATCAGGGGAATATGAAATGTGCCTACAACCTATAAAATGTGTTTTGTATTACGAGCACAATTCAGTATTAATCTGTTGAAAATACATCAAAAATTTCCCAAAGTAAATTACTGAAGTGCATCCCAGACAAATTCCCCATACAGGAAACATGATACACCTTGTTAAGAGCAGATTTTTCATAGTTCTTTCAAACAGAGGGCTGTGGGTATCTGTTTTGATAATCTCATCTGCTGGCTCATCCCTCAGGATTCTCCCCACCCCACCTCCCCCACATCCTCATCTGGAGGTAGGGACAAGTATGTCTGGGACGGGTGTAACAGGCATCAGCCTACCTGTGAGCTCAAATATGCATTCTCTCTCACTTTAAAGTTCAAAACTAGGTGTTTAAAACCCATGTGATTTTAGGAAGAAAACACAATGGAATCAAACCCAGGGAATTATAGGTCAAAGACCAGCTCTAATGCTCCAAGCTTTAAGAGGGCAGTATCTTTACCTATTAGCTGCACCTTGTAAGAATGACTGTTTTATGAGCAGAAAATTGTGCTGCATAGTAGTCATTGTAAATAATCTTTAGTGTATGATTAAGAAAAATATGTCAACTTAGGTTACAGGTCATAATGTGACTCTAAAAAGTAAGACCATGAGGGAAAAAACAAATCTATTGCTATCAGATTTTGATTTACATATATGTGGTAAAGGAGAAGAACCAGAGTCCAGGATGATAACACAAATATCACCAATTATTCCCTTGAAATATCTGTGCTCATCAGTTAAAGGCTTCTGATACCTCAAAATTAAACCATACAATCTATTGATGTGCTATTGTATCAAGACGGTACGTTCACAAACGTGAGATATCAGGGAAGGATTTTTTTTCTCTTGAAAGGACATCTATGATATCTGTTATCATTCAGAGGAAAAAAAGGAACTGCTTGGATTATGTTTTGCTGTTTACAGGAGATGAAGAATCTAAAGATTCTGAATCAAATCCTTGGAAGAAAGGCTCTATGTGTTTAAGTAATCTTAGGTACTGTAATTAATACACTATGATGGGTAATCTAAGAGGTAGGCCACTTCTGCAAAATCCAAGATGACAGGTGACTGCAGAAACCAGGCTCTGAATGGTTGAAGTGAAAATCAATGACTAAAGATGGTCAAGACCACAGGGGCATGAAACTCTGACAAACACTGTACTGAAAAGAAGACCATAGTGCATATTTAACCAGGAAAGGCTTTGCTTTTTGTACATCAAATTGAAGATATCCAGTTTCATAAGCCTAGAGAATGCATCTCTGAATAACAGGATTTTCTCTAAATTCAGATTTTCCACAACAATTTGTAGTTCTCTCTATACCTACTGCTTGCCTCACATTACTGATTTACACAATAATCTATTAAAGATTAAAGATTAAACTATACCAGCTACGATTTTATAAAAAAGGCTACTCACAATGACAGGACAATGCAATTTGTTGTATCTTGCTAAAGTGGTTTCCATTAGACTTCTACATTGGCAAGAAAGGATGACACTTAGTAATATCTAAGCAGCTCAAATAATGTATAGGCATGTTCCTTGTAAGCAAAAGATGTCTTTCTATAGCTGTAACTGCAGCTAGCTTTAAGTTGTCATGTACGCTATTAACAACTATAACTATGTAAGTCTAGGAAAGTGAAAAAAATTAATCAGGTCTCTCCATATCCTACCAAATAGCTAAATAACCTTAGTAAATTTATGACATGCTGCTACAACCCAAAAATGTAAGCACAGTAAAAAATAAAACGTTTAGACTAGTAGCCTCATGAAATTTTTGCAAGATAGCAACAGCTCACTGATTGTGCTTGTGAAAGATGATTGATTTCATCAGTTGTTGAAAAAAGGCAGCCAAATGCCTTAATTAGAACTAAAGCATTTCTTCTAAAAATGTGCCTTCTCTCTCTTTCTGATGACATTGAGAGATAACAAATAAGCATCTTTTTGCAGTGGAACAACAGGTGCCTTAATTATTAAGTATGCCTTATCTTTTATTTAAGAAACCTTAGAAAAAAGCTTTCCTACTCCCTCCCAAGTAAAGACAGTTTCTGACCTATCAGTAAGCCACCTACATTTTAAAATTTATTTTTATAGGTCAGTTTAAGCTAATCTTCTCCAAAAAAACCCAACCCAAACCAAAGACAACAAAAACCAACCCCCACACCACTACACTTTAAGGTATTTTTTCTCTAACGCTGGAATAGTGTCCTGTTCCCTATCTTTTTAAGCATTTTAACATCCTTTCTGGAAGTTATGCATGAGAAAATAAAGAAATTTACTACTAGTCTCACTGGAGAAAAAAAAAATTAAAAATTTATATTTAAAAATCAACTTTTTATTTTTAACTTGTTGGTTATATATTCAAGGGTTATAAGCTGTTCCCTTCTTGTCCCTAAATGTACTTTACTGGAAGTCCATTTTTGACCATTATGCTCCAAAATCTCTTTCAGAGCCAGCACTATATACGAAGACTTTATACCCATTACTACATACCACTCCATAAATAAAATCTTGATTAGTAACTTTTCTTTCCCTACTAAAATGAGTCAGAATGAACACCCGAATATTCAGTATCACCCACCATTTGCAGTCCATGCAGAATAAGTAATATTTTACTCAAAGAACTGCTGAAACACAGAATGCTATGGCTAAGTGAGAGAGATTATTATCAAAAGTAGTTTGATCTGGTTCTCGAAATTAAACAAGAGGGTGATGACAGTGCAGAAATAACACGACATCCGTGCAGGCAGGTACTCCGTTAAAACACTAAAACTAAACCCAGTCAGACAACACAGAAATTTAAACAAGCACACGAACGGTCCTGTGCTCTCTTTGTTGTATTTATAAACAGTTGTTATTCACGAACCCAATCGCTTTGCATGAAATCAGCCCACCCCCCCCCCCCAACTAAACTCCCTTGAAGTACACGGACTCGTTAAGCAATGCGACCTTTAGGAACTCCCCGGAGACGGCGGAGCCCCTCACAGCAGCACCGAGCGCCGCGCTCCCTTTCTACTCTGCCTTACCGCGGGCGGGAGCACCAGCAGCCCGCCCCGCAGGAAGGAGACACAGCGCACCGAGCCCTCGGCAGCGCCGGCTCCCACGCGGAACCGAGGCACCCGGCGCCGCGCGGCGGGAGGGGGCCGGCGCAGGGAAGGGGCCGGCGCAGCAGCGCTTACCTTGTCCGAATCCAGGTCGGGGTCGGCCTGGCAAAGGCGGAAGAGGAAGGACTTGGGGTCCCTGCAGAGCGTCTGCCGAGTGGTCAGGAAGCAGGTGCCCCCCACGTTCAGCCGGACCCACTTGCCGGGCACCGTACCAGGCGGCGGCGCAGAGCTGCACCGGCGGCAGGGCCCGCCCGGGCCTCCCAGGCCGAGGCCGCCGATCGGGGGAACCGGGAAATCGCAGTGGTTCTCCGCCGCCATCCTCGCTGCCGCCGGAAGGGTCCGCCCCAGCTACAGGTCCCCGGGCGCACCTCCCACCGGAAGCGTCCCGCGCGAAACCGCTCCCCTTCTCACCCAGCGCCTGCGCTGGAGCGGCCTCGTGCGCCGGGGCCGCTCGCGACCACCCGACGGGAGCAGCCGCGCCCGAGCGGAGAGCTACGGCCTCAGCAGGCGGCCCGCCCGCCGCGCCAAGTCCGCGGCCCCGGAAGCGGCGCTCCGCCTGCCACAGCGCCGCCGCTGGGGCGGAGGTGCCGCCTGCCCGTCCGCCCCCCCCGCGGCGGAAGGAAGACGCGGAGGCCAGGCCAGGACCCTACATGCCTTTATTACAGACTACCAAGCATAAGTGAAATCCGTCATCCAGTCACTAACTACACGTCTACAGCACAGAGATCTGTCGAGAGGAGAATAAACAGTCATTAAATTATGAGATATGATTAAATCATCGACCAATAGAAAATTTATATAATAAAGCCAGAAAAAAGGTGTAAAATATAGTTTACAATAATTATTCACATTCAAGGCTGTACATCAATACATACAACACCATGGCCCCGAACATGAATTCAATCCAAATAATTCATATATTAGAATTTAAATAACACAGACTGAACTAGAGGCCAACAAGAGCCAGCAAATAACCTTATAAGAATAAAAATACAAAAGTGTGTATCTTATATCATTGCATTATTTGCTTCTGTTTTCACGAGTTCTTGGAGGAGGGGAGATTGTTTTGTGGTGGTTGTTGAGGGGGTGTGGGGTTTTTTTGTTTGGGGTGTTTCGGGGGGGATTTTTTGTTTGTTGTTTTGGTTTTTTGGGGTTTTTTTTTTGTGTGGTTTTTTTTTTCTTTTATCTGTACATCACAGTTACAGCTACAAACCAGGTAGAGAATATTACACACATAACTGACTGCCACCAACCTGAAAACAGCTAGCATACAACTATCAAAACTGATGATGGTTCCTGGTTCCTATTTTTTCTTTTTTGTCAGATACAGTAATTGTAAGTCCTGCTACAATTTAGAACATTTGCCACATCCAATCAGAGTTAGTACATGGTCATAGGAAGCTTTGTCAAATGGCAACCATCTACATTCACTGCCATGCTGACAGACAGACCAGGTTATTGGGTGCTTAAGAACCTCTCCAATTGTTTACTGGATAAGTCATATTTCTTCCAATAACGAGGAAACATTCTTAAACTACCAGTCTTACCTTAAGTGAAAGCATGCCATTTTGGGTCAGAGAATTACTTGTTTGTAAGCTCACTTGATCAACTGATGGACAATGTGTGTCATGAAGCTTTGCAGGAGCACTTCCATTTAATTAATAAAATATTTGCAGAAAATATTACAGGCATTCAGCAAAATTTCAGGTATAAATACCACACCTATTTGTGTAATTCACTAGTAGAAAGAATTATCAAAATCCACAGACCACATCTTTAGGCAGCTATTAATACACAAGTTCTCTCCTCAGCACGGTGTTGAAATAAAATCTTTTGTCCACAGGCCAAACGAAGTAATTGTGTTGACTTTACTAAATCATTCAAAAGAAACTGTTAAATGTACAGGTGGCAAATTCTCAGGATTCTTCAAAGTTCCCAGCACAAAATGTAATGATATCAAGCACATTAAATTAAGCATCTTGAACTATAAAAATGGATTACAATTATCACATCTTTGTTTCAACCTACAGAGTTTTTTCTGGGCTTATATAGAGCAGATACTTCACAACTAAATCATGTCAGAAGGAGAAAAGTAAGTGGATCACAGTACTATCGGACAGTTTGATGTCTTCAGCATTTAAGTGCTTAGCAAACGAGATCTTAATAGGTAATATCAGTCTGCTCACAATGCCTCAACATCACATCTGAAACAAGTCTTTCTTAATACAAATCCTTCTCAAAACTGGACTTTACGGTCAATGGCAATAAACTGGAGAGATGAGTGTATCAAAGTAGTTTTAAACTTCCTGTGACTGGGCTGGACACTGAATAGAACAGCTTGATTCAAATATCCTTTCTAGCAGTAGTACTTCATCTTTTCTTAAGCTCCACCCCAAAGAAAACAGATGCAATAAACACCTTCCTGAAGTTCAAATCCCAAGCAAAACAAAATTATGTTACTGACCAGATTCTTTACAAATGACTGGCAATTGTTCAAAAAGCAAAAAATGGAATAAATCAATCAACAGATTGGGTTTTCAGTAGGTTTGCAGTGAGGAGTCTGAAGAAGAGTCTTCAAGTGCCTAACAACCCTTTTTGTGCTTCGAAAGACCTCAGATAAAAAGCAGAGAAATTAACTGGCTTATCCGCAGCTCCAACGAACCTCCCTTGTACATTTCATTCCATGAACTCCCATGAACTACAGGAACTACAGGAGTGATCTTCAGGACAAAGATCTGAAGCTACTCCACTTCAGGTATAAGCATTTAAAACAGGAACCAGCCCTTCATAGTATGCAGCACCTGCCAATACACATTTAAGTGGACAAACTGGTGAAACATACTTAAAATCCACATGATTGCTTTGTCTTGCCTCACTCTATTCTTCTGCCATCTTTCAAAACCACAGATTTCACTTAGAGTCCCAGAAAGACAAATACCTCTCCCAGAAAAGTTCTAGTCCCTCCCCAAAAAAGCAGCAGCTAAGGAAGACCTGATTTGGAACACTGAAGTTCTAAGGGGAAGGATGCCTGTAAGAGATGCTTACAGTTTTCTAATGACAGCATTGTCAAAAGAAAAAAGGAATACTAGAATGCAGACATCAGTCTTCCAGACACCTTCTTGATAGCTTACTGCTATCAAGATTTCTTTGGCTGAAAGCTTTTGGTGGGCATGACAGAAGTCTACTGAGAGAGGATTTTGAAGGTGTGAAAAAGCAGAGTAATTACTTTGTTATGGCAAAATGACTACAAGTCTAAATATTACAGAAAACTTGTTTAAACATTCCTAAATTTCCACCTAGTGAACAAGCCAATGGAGATCACTCCATCTCCTAATGAAGCTAAGGTGTTCACTATCAGCATAACAACTTTGCCAGACCTTTTATGTGAGGCCAAGTTTTGTCACACCGAACAGCAGTGGCACCATGAATCGCCATCACTGCCAAACTCTCCTGTATAAAATTGGGAATATGTCTACATCTCTATACCAAAGACTAAATCCAAAAGCAGTATGGTTGCCTCCAGTGGACCCAACATACAGCTGGAATTTGACAGCCAAAGAACAAATGGGTAGCACTGCAACAAGCTTGCAATACATGTCATCTTGGTTAGAATGGTAAATATAGCATTAATACAGGCACAGAAAGAAGGTGTACTGTGCTATTCAAATTTTAGTGACAAGGAGTGTACCTTGTATGTGATGAAATTTCTCATGATGCAAAGGGAATGGTGTTCTGTCTTTCTCATCTCAGCCACCTACAAGACACCTTAGCTCTCTTAACACCAGGCACTGTAAGCCAGTGATTTACTTTTGTCAAGTCTGTGTACATGGTGGGATAACAGAAGACTACAAGAGTGTAGTTCCTCCAAAAGAAAAAAGGCAACTGCACTCTCTCCTTTAAACACTGGAAGATACTGCAAAAGCTGAATTGTCATCAAGTTCAACCACATAACACAGTTTTTAAGAGATCAATAATAAATCTCCTTCACCCTGTACAACAACAAAATATCCAACATTCATGTATTTTCTGAGAAAGCCTGAGAAGCCACTACTTTTAACATACTGCCTCTAGAACAGTAGCCCATGAGTTTTTTCAACATTGTAGTGGAACATTTCTTTCTTTGGTGGAAGGAAAAGCACATCATAGTATGAGACCTCAAAATGCAAAGAGATGGTATGTGTAGAAGGTGAATAAATAGGTGTGATGTTTATACTGCTTTTAAAACAAGGAAGGAATGCCTTTGTCCAGACCTAGGTCATTCCTCTCTGCAAGGTTCAGGAACACGGGCATGTTGAAAATACATACAAATTACGGAAGTTATTTTTAGCACATGGAAGGTTATGTCTTTGCAACGTTACAAGAAATGTTTGACCACAAAAAAGCCTTGATTTGAAGAGCATAAAGGAGATCGATATGAAAAATATTTTCATTTTATAGATACGCCTTAAGTACCATATATTTTCCCCTTTGTATCAATATTTTCCTTTGAATTTTTAACCAGATTACTTTATGGATCTAATATTTCAATTGCTTATTTTTTTTTCAGTTGCTAAATATTTGGTCAGGACCAAAAATAGGATTATTTGTACATGTTATTATACAATGAGACAAAAAAAAGTCAAGTAATCAATTGTACAAAGCTTTCACACTTCCTTCTCTACCCAGGTAAATAGGTTGGCCCCACTAAAATGCACAATACATGCACACCCTGGAAAGAAAGCTTCTAGCCCTCATCTGAAAAGATGAAAAACTATTTACTACTTTAACAGTAACCTTGTCCCCCCCATACAAACTAGTTAATTTTTTAGTTAGCATTAGTTAAAAGCATGCTGGTAAGTTTATTGTCCCTTGATTAAACACACATACGATTCATATTAAAATTTAAATTGAATGTTTAAAATCTTATATGCTTCAGAAGCCAACTTTTCAATTTTAGAAAACTTTCAGTGCCATGTTCAGCATTTTATTCTCTCACAACCTGTATCATTGGAGCCTGTCTGCCAGACACATACATCTGATTCATTCACATAATTGCTAAAGTACCACATAAATCCTGCAACCAGAACTATATTAGGAATTACACAAGGGTGCAACTGACCTGGCTACAAATGCCATATACCAATAAGCTAGGGGATTGTGAGGAAAGGAAGAGAAAACAAAGAGGTGGTGCTTAGGAGAGGCATGTAAAAGCTCCCTGATGAAACACAGTTTAATGATAATCTGAAAGTCACAGAAAACTCCAGCCCCATAAAATGCAAGGCTGGTACATGATTCAGCGTGTGTGCGTGTGGATTGGTTTTAACTCATCTTAAGTGAAGCTGGTAATGCAAGGTCTATCCACTAGTCTGCAGCAGAAATTGAGCTGAAGTGCACAAAAGCAAGATCTTCACTGCAATGATATGCATGTGGAAGCCTCAACAGAAGCACAAAGAGCAAGCAAAGCGACCCTGAATTCCATTAGGTTTTTGCTTTTCCTTTTTTCTTTCTTAAAAAAAAAAAAACAACCAAAAAAACCAAAAAAAAAAACACAAAACAGAACATTTCAGACATATGCTTCCCCTTGAGATGGTAATAGGTGGGTTGAAAAGATTCCTCTGATCGGCTGCACACGGAGTTCTAGCAGCAAGTAGGGAAACTGGGAAATTTTGGATGAGCTTTACTATTTAGCAGCATTCTGGTGGTATCTGTGCCGCCAAACTTCATGTATCTTTTTACACCATTTATGAGCATTCCCACTCGGGTCCATCAGGTAATATGTCCTGTTTGGCTATAAGTAAACAACATTTTAATGAGTACTCCAAATACAGTTTAACCAAAAAGCAGTAATTATTCTGCACCTACCAATAAAATAATTATTCAGAATCAGTTCATAAACTTTCCAGAAGTTAAATTCAGTTACAGTTATATAACAATATATTACTGAATAACCATACATCTGGTAGCTCAATATTGTTAAGCAGTCAAGTCAACTGACAATACATTGTTGGTACACTCCTTGTGATCCACTATATACAAAGAGGGCTAAATTTTAGAAGTCCTTTTTAAGAACTTCCTGCAAATCCCAAAATCCACTTATAGTTTATTTACACATGAATAATGAAAAAATACAATTGTATTTTTGTAGGAAATGCGTATGTCAGGGTTTTTTTGTTGTGGTTTTTTTTTTGTTTGTTTTGGTTCGGTTTTTTTGGGGGTTGGGTTTTGTGGTTTTTTTAAATTAAGGCTATCAACATTTGTATTTAAGGTATTATATTTTCTCCAGAAAAATTTATTTGTTAACAACTTACAATAATTGTCCAAGCACCTCAGTGCAACTTACAAAGAAATTAAAGAAAGTCACTTACTGTGTGAACAAAAAATGTCTTAAAATTCTTGGCTTCTGGCCGCAACTCTAAAGACCATGGAATTTCTCCTTTTAGAACTTTGTTGACAGGATCCACATAATACAGGTGGGGCCCTTCTGTGAGCAGCAATTGGCGCCGACGTGCAAACAATCCCTAACAAGAAAATCAGAAGCAGCAATGCAAAAAAAGCATGATGAAAAAAATGTAAACGTGTAGATCTCTGAATTTAACAACAGAGGTAGAACTAAAGCAGCTCAGTGATAGGATAGTATGTTTGAGTTTGGGGGATTTTTTTTTTTCTTTCCCTTTTGCTTTACCTATTTGACCTCACTTCTTTTTTAGGGGCTTGCAGTGCATTCCTAATACATGGCAAAACACAAGTACTATTTTAAGAAAGCATCTTCAAGCTCTAAAAAAACGTAAAACAACTAGCTGTACAGAGTGAAGCAAAATCTATTTGTGAAGATTCCAGCACAGAAATCAATAGTCATCATTTTGTGAAGAAAATTAGGAACAAGCAGGTAGCAACTTAGATGAAAGAGAACTTACACTCCTCTAAAGATGACACAGACTATCGCTGCTCATCTGTACCATGTTAAAGTTAATACTTAAAGCTGTTCTAATGTCACCTCTGCCTCTCTCAGGATACAGGCACTAGTCGGATCCAGGAAAAAACACCACAGTTAGGGACAATATGGGCTTTTATTTTATTTTCTGATATTTGTGGCTCAATCGACATGCAGACATGAATCAAAACAGAGCATTTAGTGGGTTATATCAGATTGGAAGGAGGAGAGGAAGGAAAAACTCGTTTACTACAGTCTCAAAATGAAAGCATCAATAGCACATTTACTTTTAGCCTCTTCCAAAAGTCAAAAGCACACCACTAAATTAAGAAAAAACAATCTGTTCACAAGAAAACACTACATTTTAAAAAAATAAACAAAACAATTTGACACTTACAAAGAAGTTAAACAAGCTAGCTCTAAAACAGGTTCCTTATCTATGCTGCAACTGTGCAAAAATGTGACAGCTGAATCTTGTTACAAGGAATTAAGAAAAGCCCTTACCTTTCTTTTGTCCACTGGACCCATTTTTAGGATTAAGTTATTTTCTACAAACTGATGCCTTAAAAAAAAAAAAAAAAAAGAAAAATAACTATCACTCCAGAAATAATTCTTCCACAGAAACAGCTTTTATTATTCTCATCAAGCAATTTTCCATGTCTCTCCCTAGAGTCTCCTCTTCCGCCAAAGAGTCCTTTACTAGATGAGTTTTGGACTCTTCCTCATTCCACGCCAAAGCGTTTTTTCTAAAATCTAATGGGGAGGGAATCACAAATGAGAAACTCCTCTCAAAAGTGAAGAGAAACACTAGTGAGTACATGGTCTGCAGGTATTTTGGTTAGGTATCAACAGAATATTATCATTCAAAAAAAACAACCTATGGCAACTGTAGGAAAGAAGGAACCTTTTATAGTTCTAAAACTCTCTAGCGTATTTCTGCCTATCTTATAAACATACCCCACATCATCTTTGAGAACTTGTGAATTTTAGAAACATAATATTAGGTTTTTGCTGCTATTGCTTTAAAAATAGAAGTCAAGAAAAATCTAGTTGCTAATTGTTTGCTTGAAGATATTAAGATTGACAAATATTAATTTGAATCAAAATAGCTTATTTTTCTAGATTCTTTACTGCTGTGCAAGTAACAGATGAGCTATATTCAAAGATCTTACCAAGGATTTCCACCAGCTTGTTTTGCCAGAAGTAACCTCTTTTCGTCTTCAGAAAACTGTAAGTCCAGCTCAAAGGAATTGTTGTCAAGATCATGAATATACTGTTCAATATTTCCTCCTGATGTCTGTGGTATACTTGTCTCTGGGGCAGACAGTGAATGGGAAGAGGCAGAACCAGAAACTTGCATGCAACCAAACTGACTCAGGAGATTGTCATACTAACGGAGGAAACAAAACGAAGTAAAGAAATTTCTTTGATTAAAAAGCTTATTTTGCACTAAACTGCAGCTTTTAATTTAAGCATGCTTTTGTTCATTATGCAAAAAGACAGCCTACTCTCTACAGATTAACTGGCAAAATTATTCAAAAAAGTATGCTTGGTCAAAAGCAAGCCAACCAGTATTTTTTCCAAACACTCACTTTATCAGGAAAAAAAAAAAAGCTGACTAGTTCAAACTTTAACCAGCAATTTTATATTAGATTCTTAATAATTGAGTCTTCATTAAAATATAACTAATCAGTAGTTTCAATAAAAATATTTAATATGCAATAATTATGCTTTAATGAAAGTCTCATGCAGCATCAGAGCTGAATATAGCAATAGACAAACATACATTTCCGTAACAGTCTTCATCATCCTCTGACATAGCAGGTAAATACGCTGTAAGTTTTGGGGGTGTCTGAAGATGTAGGTTCTCCCACACAATGGATTCAAAGAAGGGGTGAGCCTTAAGAGGTCCATATCCTCCCATTTCTTCACAACCTAATCTGTTGGTAGCATCTAGCACCTGAGCAAATTACAATTAAATTAACATGCCTAAAATAATGACAAGAAAGGGGCAAGCACCATTCACATTTGCACAGCAGCATATGAAAACTTAAAACCAGTTGGTCTCACTGTCCTAAGGATACATATCTAGAATATAAGGAGACTGCTTATAATACAAGATCTTATTTGGCAGTATGTCGTCAGCAACATTTTGATTATACCAGCTCACAGATCTAGAGAAAGGAGCACTTCTTTGGGTTCACACAATTTTTTGGCTTTGTTTCTTCATAAAGACAGAAACAAAACTAAGCAAACAGACAGAGAAGGTCTGATGGAGCATAGCTTATTTAAGCATAGCCCAGCATCACATTCCAGTGATGCAAGAAGCTGTGGAAGCTATAGTTGGTGTCAAACCTCTCAAGCACCCTAAAACCACACAGTTCCCAGGATGTTGATGCAACCTGGACCTTACCATTCAGCAGGCACTGGCTGGGCCATAGAGCTGGCCTGGACACAGTAACATGCTGCTAGGCCCTTTACAATGGTTTCACTCATCATCATCCACAAATATAAGACACAGAGTTTCCTTCTCACCCCCTACCGCATGCTAATATACTACACTACGGAACTTCAAAAAGCTTATACCACCCAAAATGTTCCCTGCATATTCATTTTAGTGTCATGACTATATCTCACTTATGAGACAGAACTATTTTTTCTTCCTATCTGTCAAACATCCACATGCAGAGTAATTCTTTGGCTGATACTATTAAGGCATGCATTAAGTGCAAGGTAAATGCATGCTAAAATGCAAGGTAAATTGATTTACATTGTAATGAATATATCTCCCCATGACATATAGAACACTGTTTTCAATTAAATGATTCATTATACAACTGAACAAGAATTTATCTGAGTACTATGTAAACCTAAGTATTTGAATCTTAACTTCTGTGTGTAATGCACAGTATTTAGAACCACTTGCTTCCATTTCACTGAGAGACATACCTTGTCCACGCTTTAGAATTCAGATTTTAAAAAAATAATAATCTAAGTGCTGTTTAATAATGGATGTTGATTTTCAAGACACTCCCCTATGCCGTCAATAATGCTCACAGTCATTCTTATTATAAGGTTTGCCATAGAGTGCATAGCAACTTCAGGAAAAAAGAACTACATAAGCTGAATGTTTCCAATGTCATCAAATCATTTAACCGCAGCAAATATTTACCAATAGCTTTTCAACAAGGTCTTTTGCCTTGGGAAAAAATTTTTCTGGAAAGTCATATTCCAACTTTATTATCTTCTGGAATATAAGATACTCATTTCTGCAAAAGAGAAAAATATTAACTCTTGTTATTAGTTCTCCATGGTTCTTTCACCTTAACAGTGCATAACCTGGACAAATATTAAACAGGAGATCTACAAGTTAAGTCACACTCCCATAAATCTTTCTAGGGTAAAGGGGTACAGTCTTCCAAGTATCTATGATCCTGTAAGCACCAGATACTTGAATAATAACATGAGAAGTTCAAATGGCTTAATACAGAGGTGCCTCATACCCTCTTCATGTAGGCATAGTTACCTTTATGGTATAAATTACATGTGAAATCCTAGCAAAAATTAAGGAATCTCTCTCAGGAACTCTAGTTATAGCTGTCTAAGCATCTTCATGACATCAGAAAGGACAAATAAAAGCAGGCATGACATTAACAGCAACACTGCACCATGAAAAGTTGTACTTCAGAACTGATAGTAAGGTAAAAGCCAAAACCAAGTCAATATATTTATGATCCACATGTAAAGAATTATCTTAAATCTCTTACCCAGCTCTGAATGGAGGCAATCCAGCTACAAGTTGATATATTATACATCCCAGAGCCCAGAGGTCAGAGCTTCAAAAGAAAGAGGGAAAAACATATAGCATGTTTTCCTATAAGAAGTCCTTAAACTGTAATTTTAAAAAATTCTTAAGCTTCTGCTAGTTAGAACATAGCACAAACACATCAGACAAACCTGCCTAGCATAATTTCCACACTATTTTTACTTCATTCCTTGATAGAAGAGTGGTCCAGCAACACAACTTTTGGGTGGGAAAAAAAAGTATACAGTAACCATCCTACAACAACTGACTACAAGCATATATGCAAGACAGCTGAATTCTCACTCAAAATAATTAATGGGTATGTAATGAGACTAAAAAGAATACTTATTATCCACTACCACAATTCAAAGATGCATCCAACTTAATGCAATATATGCTCCTTCAGAATCAAAATCCTTTCCTCGAAATATTTTATGCAAAAAAAAAGTCACAATACAGCTTTTTCATTTAAAGCTTTTCTTAAGACACAAACAAAAAGGCAGGCTATATAGTACATGGGTGAGGGAAAGTCTTAAGTTTTAGTGTGTTGGCCTGAAAGAGTATTTTTAACTTATTTTACCTCGAAGTAAACTATACATAGATTTGATTAAAGCTTAGAAATCCTCATGGAAGACTAAAATGCTAACAAAGACTCACAACTACTCAAATTAAGAGTTTTCTGTAAAGATGAAGCATTATGTAATTTCTAAAAGGAGATGATAGCCTGAAGTCTTTCCATTAGACAAACCAGTTAAAACCTCTTTACTAGAAGCAGAAGTGGAAAGTCTAATGGCATTTCTATCATTTCAAGAAAAGCTAGCACAAATTATCATAGTTATTCGTATGAGAGATCTCTTTTCCCTATGATTTGTCAGTGATTACTTTGATTATTCTTCCATCATTGTAATAAAATAGATATACAACAGTCTGTAGGTTACCATCAAGAACCAATTCAAATGAGAGAAGAAATTTCTTAAGGGTATCATTCATACCAGGCACAGAGATGAGCTTTAAGCCATTGCAAACCCCAAGCAGAGCTTAGTAAAGATAACTGCAAGTTGATCTAAATACAAGTCAAAGAAAGCTGTAGCCTTTCCCCTAACTGACAAAATACAACATTCTGTTGCTTTTACAGCAGGAATTACCATATTAGAGCAAGCTTATATAAAACAGAATTAAAATAATTATATTATTTGGGTAACAGAAAGTTTTTCTGATTTATATTAAGAGAAATCCAACTTCACATTATAGGCCGCCTTCTCCTGACAACACCTAATCCTGCCTGTAGAACTCCAGAAGGTAGATGAACTGAGGAAACCAGCACTCAGACAAGAAGCAATACTTAAGGAAAAAATATTTCAAACTTTCTTAAAAAAACCTTTATACTCAAGTATCTTGTTTCTTTGAAATACTAAGCTCGCTTGCTTTATTTATCCCCTTCCCCCCATTTGACAGCATCCTGACAGAGTCAGTAAAGTTCTGCAATACAATAGAGTCCTCACCTTTTACAGGCAGATTTCTCTGTCAGCAGTTCTGGAGAAACATACTGTGCTGTCCCTACAAATGAGTTTGCCCGCGC
Organism: Calonectris borealis; assembly: GCF_964195595.1. Classification (NCBI taxonomy): domain Eukaryota; kingdom Metazoa; phylum Chordata; class Aves; order Procellariiformes; family Procellariidae; genus Calonectris; species Calonectris borealis. The sequence goes on along the minus strand of NC_134327.1, from coordinate 18,138,609 downwards.
TGGTAAGAAAATTGAAAGAAATAAGTAAATACATACTTATGGAGAAGCCAACCTCCCCCTTGTCCCCCTGCCCCCACCCAATAAAAAAAAACAACAAAGGCAATCTATTGCAAGTTATGTAATGCTACAAAGAACACACGGGAATTTCATTTCTCTACCCATCCACAGAAGAGACAAATCAATTAATCTCAGTGATATCTGTTTGGTTCAAGAAGCTAGGCACTTTGTTAGGTATAAAATCTACCAACACAAGCTTACTACATTCAAGTAAAAAATTAAGTTTACCAAATTCCGTTCAGCCTAGTGCTTTTTTCAGGCACTGTTTACAGCATCATTGATTCACAGGTTAATACTAAGCAACTAGTGACACAAGAATTCTATAACCTTCACATTTGAGCAACTCTGATAGTCACTGGGGTTAAATACATAAGCAAAGTAAAAACTTACTGTTTCAGCTGAGCCACAGTAACTATTTGTTTGTATTCTTGTCTTGCAAATGAAAAGTAATTTGAAGTAGTTTAACTTCCCACTATATTTGATGATCTAGCTGGCTATACCACTACATCAAATATTACCTCTTCTGACAGTCAAAACTGTTTCAAGATCTCTCTATGATTTTAAGAGGTAATGATATTTAAAGGTTCCTATTTGGTAAATACAACATACGTACATTTTCAAAGGACCACTTGCTATAGTTATCTGTGTCACATAATGAAGTAAACAACAGCATACCTTGTCTGCTATCTGCAGATAATACTTTTGCTGTTCCAAAGTCTGTTATTTGAATGTGCATATCTTCATTTAGCAAGATGTTCTCTGGCTTAAGGTCCCTGGAAAAGGCAGATTTTTATATTTAAACAGCACACAAATTACAGTTGCAAAACCGTGTAGTGACTTACGTGCATAATGCTATCATAAATGATGCAGACATTCTGTGAACATTGTTGTTTCAACTTTCCTCTAACTTGTAGCTGTCAACATGCAGACTGCTAACAGATTTTGAAAAGCCCATTAATTAATTTCTTTTTCTAAAAAGACCTGAAGTAATGAATAATCTCAAAACTAAGCTATTGTGCATCTCACTTGTTCAACAAAAATGAAAAAACAAAACCAAAAACAAAACCCTTCACTCCCAAGCCTTAATTTAAGTAACATCTGACAGATTGATATGGCAGTAAGATCTTCTAGGCCTGTTTTCTCAGTGCAAAAAAACTCCAGTTAGTCAAACAATGGCAACCCCCCCACCCCCAGCTTAATGTCAAGAACAGATAAGAACTGTAAACCACCTCCACTCTTTAAGAATGGCATGTTTACGTTTGTCACATACAAATCCATGTATAATCTGTATTTCAAATGTATGCATACCATTTGTATGGACACTGCCTCTGATTCTGAATAAAACCAGACCTCACAGTATCACACACACAATATATAGCAATATAGAGTTAGATGTCAACAGGTTCATTAGCAACAACATAGAAAATAGCATTGGGTTACACTGTTATGATATTATTTACTTTGCACCAAGTTTCCTCAGTTGACAAGAAAGTCGACATTCCTCCCTCCTAAGTAGTATCTTTGGATGCTCATAAAGAAATCTAGAAGCATGGGAGTTGTTTTGGTTGACTGGTAAGAAAAATCAATGCAAATTCAAAGCTGTTTCCATCAACCACTGCGCAGCATTATTTTTCTCAGATTACAGTCCCCTATTATTGAAAAGCATGGGTTGTGCAGTTGTACAGTTTAAAGTCTGTGGATTAGCACAGGGAGCAATTGGAATGAAGTAATTATGACACACAAGTCATAAAATCCTGTGCCGTTTCCGTAACTATTCTCAGAGAGAAGTAGAAAGTACATGAATGGAATGGACCTTTTTAACAGTTCTGTGTGGGTTTTTTTACATATACATATGTATGTATATATATTGTACTCTATACACACATAGAGTTTATATATCATATAACTATATTATATATTAATAATATATTATGGATCTAGGATATAGCTATATATCTAGTAGAGAGAGATATCTGTAGTAACTTTTCCAGAGTAGCCTGGCATCTTAAAGTGATCCTATCTCATGTCATATTTCTTTAGGCAGCAGAAAATCCCAAGAGCTTTCAGGCGCTGCTAGAGCTACGGACTTACAATTAAATAAACTTAGTATAAAGTTCCCTAATTGCACAATTTCACTGTTTTCTTTTGAGCTTTTCATAGTGGCCTTCATACGAAGACAAATATAAAGCAGCTCTTTTAGAACACAAGATTTCTGATATAGGCTTAATAATACTTACAATCATGCTATATTCATTTTATAAGCATTCTCCCAGCCTAACACATGGACTATATAATCAAAGTGAAACTGGGAGTTCTTGAACTTCCCCTCCCTCCACCCCACAGAAAATTCTATGCTTTTAGTACTCTCCACATCCACCCCCCCTTAGATTCTATTCCCAATTATTTCACAGAAAAGTATTAGGAAAATACTTTGTCTTTTTAAATATAACTGAAAGAAGTAATAATGCTATCAGAATTATAATCAGCCAGCTTTTTGCCAACTAGCATCTACTGTTCCATGAAAAACTGCTTGGGATCCTACAGACACAATAGATTTCTTACCCAAAAAGAAGTTCTCTGCCTCAGATTTCTTACACTTACAGCTTTAATTTGCTTAATAAACATGAATGACAAAACATGTTTATCCAGACAATATAATAACATCAAGAACAACTGTGAAGGTCTTATTAAAAACTTTGCTAAATTTCACCATTTACCTAGTTATTATTCAGCTTTTTGGAAATTGTTCATTCAGTGAAAACTGACATACATTAATTTTATTTTTCTCGATGACATGCTGCACACTAATTCACACACCAGCAGAATTCTAGTTACTTTTGGTACATAACACCACAGAAAAAAATATAGTTAAACGAAAAGTCAGTTTCTGTTTTTAGACCAACTGATCAAGCTTGAAAAAGACAAGCTTTTGGTAATGTTAATTCTAGGCCAAAAAGTTTTCTTACTTTTTCCCCACTAGAACAGTTGGTCTAGTAACAGAGATTGGCTCTCCTCCTAAAGCTTTCATTGTTTAGCTCCCTACGTTAACAGTACTAATGCTAATAAAATGCTATTATGTCCTCATTAGCTTTCCACAAAATCCACGTTTGCTTTAGACTTCACAAAGAACCTTTCTAGAAAAAAAACACCTTGTGCATAATCAAATGCATGTTGGTCTTAACTCTGTATTACCTGTGAATTATTCCTTTCCCATGCAAATACTCCAGGGCTGATACAATTTCAGCAGTATAAAACCTGGTACAGGTCTCATCAAATGAGCCAATTTTGCGTATATACTTGAGCAGCTCTCCATTTTTGGCATAGCTAAGCCCAAAATCTGAATTTAAGTATAGTTAAGGTCTATCACTAAACCATTCTAAACAGAAATCCCCACACCTCATTCCAAAGTCAAGAATAATACTAAAAATACACAAACAATGGGGAAGAAGTGAAGTTGATTAATTTGAAACTTTACATGGTAGGAACCCAAAACAATTTCTTGAATATATTAACAGTCTAGGACACAGGTCCCAATTTCTTAGCATAGCAAAGACTACATAAAGAGTTAAATTTGTAGTTTTTCCAGAAAGTCACCTGAATAATTCATTTAAGCTGTATACATAATTGCCCTCAAAGAGAACTATTTACAGTCATAATGAGTATTCAACCTAAATTTAAAATTGCCCCATCATCTGGAAAGTTCCAAAGTCAGCCCAGTGTTCAATGAGCAAATGATTACATTACAAAAGAGAGCCCCTGTAAGTTCTGTTGGTGCATGTGCGTATGTACGTATGTATGTACATACAACACACGATATAGGGCCTGTTCGCACTGCTAGCGGCCTCTGTGAAAAACACAACTACTTATTGACCCCAGAAGTAGACTATCCTTTTACCTCTATCCTTTTACCCTTGGCACAGCCAATTCAAAGCAGGAAGTTTAGGAGGAAATTCACATGATTAACATTTTTTTCACAAGAAAAAAAAAGCCGACTGCAAACCAATGAGCTTTCAAGATGAAACTGCACTTTGCAATTACTGCTAGAGAGATAACTTGCGGAACAGTGGCCCAAATAAAAGAGTTTCAGCTTTCTATCATTCAGATTATTCTGTAAGCACTTTTACATAAGAAAAATTGTAGTAGATCTAATTGTTCAAATAAGAAATAGTAGCAAATATAGCTGGCTACCCCTATTTTAAACACAGGAATTGTGGTGTTTTGCTGTATATATCAGAAATAAAACATTTCTAAAACATTTCCCATACACCCCCCAATTATTTTTTTTTAAACTATTTTAAACTTAGATTGTGGCAAGTCGCCCTTCAGTTTTTACCACATGAACAATATAAGTTACTGTTTCATTCATCTCCCCTGTCCCGCAAGTCACACACTCTTCTCTTTGAGGGGGCACATTCATTCTATTTGCTTAATTTCTATTAAAACCGTGACTGCAAAAATTGCATTGCAAACATTAAGATATTTTAAATACCTCAAGTTATTTTCATCATTCCTGTTAGACAATGTTTCAAAGGAACCAAAATTGGGAATTGTTACTTTTAAGAAAGCGTTACAGCAAGTCTTAAAACTTTTTAAAAAAAAATTTAAAAGGATACATAGCTTTTCATCATCCTGAAAGGTGAAGTAGAGTTTCACAAAAAAAGGGTGATCCAGGCGGGACATTACATCTCTCTCTCGTGTCACATATGGCACCTTGTTTTCTTTTATGATATGACGTTTTTCTAGAATTTTAACTTAATGAAAAAAAGACAGAGTGTGAAAATGCAGGTGGTACAACCAAATGAAGTCCATCTAAGTAATTTGTTTGGGGTTTTTTTTGCTAGATAAAATTATCATAAAACCACTGATTCTGTCTTTTGAATAGGTGTTTTGTAACAGGACTAGATTGATATTGTATTTTTAAAAAGTTCATGTTGAAGGAGTCAATACTTACTTGCATATTCTCTAGAACTTGCCAATTCTCGAGCCAAGACAACCTGTTGCCAGAGGAGAGAAAATACATTGTAACCATTCATTAAAGACATACACTAACATTGATTTTGATTTTCCAGTAGGTATTTAGAATACTTATTGTCCAAATAAGCTATCAGAACTGGAATCGGCAAATATTTAAGCATGTCATTAGGGATCTGCTTGATAGAGTGCCATGGGATAAATCCTTGAAGGGAAGAGGGCCCCAAGAAAGCTGGTTAATATTCAAAGATCACCTCCTCCAAGCTCAGGAGCGATCCATTCCAACAAAGAGGAAGTCAGGCAAAAATGCCAGGAGGTCTGCATGGATGAACAAGGAGCTCCTGGACAAACTCAGACACAAAAAGGAAGCCTACAGATGGTGGAAGCAAGGACAGTTAGCCTGGAGGAATACAGAGAAATTGTCTGAGCAGCCAGGGATCAGGTTAGCAAAGCTAAAGCCCTAAGAGACTTAAATCTGGCCAGGGACATCAAGGGCAACAAGAAAAGCTTCTATAGGTACATTGGGGATGAAAAGAAGACTAGGGAGAACGTGGACCCTCTCTGGAACGAAACGGGAGACCTGGTTACCCGGGATATGGAGAAGGCTGAGGTACTCAATGACTTTTTTGCCTCAGTCTTCACCGACAAGTGCTCAAGCCTCACCGCCCGAGCCACAGAATTTGGCAAAGGCAGGGACTGGGAGAATGAAGAGCCGCCCACTGTAGGAAAAGATCAGGTTCGAGACTGTCTAAGGAACCTGAAGGTGCACAAGTCCATGGGACCTGATGAGATCCCTCCGCAGGTCCTGAAGGAACTGGCAGATGAAGTTGCTAAGCCGCTATCCATCATATTTGAGAAGCCGTGGCAGTCCGGCGAAATTCTCACTGACTGGAAAAGGAGAAACATAACCCTCATTTTTAAAAAGGGAAAAAAGGAAGACCCGGGGAACTACAGGCCAGTCAGTCTCACCTCTGGGCCTGGGAAGATCATGGAGCAGATCCTCCTGGAAGCTATGCTAAGGCACATGGAGGACAGGGAGGTGATTTGAGACAGCCAGCATGGCTTCACTAAGGGCAAGTCCTGCTTGATCAGCCTAATGGCCTTCTATGATGGAGTGACTACATCAGCAGACATGGGAAGAGATACAGATATCGTCTATCTGGACCTCTGTAAGGCCTTTGACACGGTCCCCCACAACATCCTTCTCTCTAAACTGGAGAGGTATGGATTTGATGGGTGGACTGTCTGGTGGCTGAGGAATTGGTTGGATGGTCGCATCCAGAGGGTAGTGGTCAACAGCTCAATGTCGAGATGGAGATCAGTGGCAAGTGGTGTCCTCCAGGGGTCCGTACTGGGACCAGTACTGTTTAATATCTTCATCAGTGACATAGACGGTGGGATCGAGTGTACCCTCAGCAAGTTTGCAGATGACACCAAGCTGAGTGTTGTGGTCGACATGCCTGAGGGACAGGATGCCATCCAGAGGGACCTGGACAAGCTCGAGAAGTGCGCCTGTGTGAAGGGCTCATGAGGTTCAACAAGGCCAAGTGCAAGGTCCTGCACCTGGGTTGGGGCAACCCCCAGTATCAATACAGGCTGGGGGATGAAGGGATTGAGAGCAGCCTTGCCAAGAAGGACTTGGGGGTACTGGTGGATGAAAAGCTGGACATCAGCCAACAATGTGCGCTCGCAGCCCAGAAGGCCAACCGTATCCTGGACTGCATCAAAATAAATGGGGCCAGCAGCTCGAAGGAGGTGATTCTGCCCCCCTACTCTGCTCTGGTGAGACCCCACCTGCAGTACTGTGTCCAGCTCTGGAGCCCTCAGCAAAAGAAAGACATGGACCTGTTGGAGCGGGCCCAGAGGAGGGCCACGAAAATGATCAGGGGAATGGAACGCCTTTCCTATGAAGAAAGGCTGAGAGAGTTGGGGTTGTTCAGCCTGGAGAAGAGAAGGCTTCGGGGAGACCTTATTGCGGCCTATCAGTACTTAAAGAGGCCTTATAAGAAAGATGGGGACAAACTTTTTAGCAGGGCCTGTTGCGACAGGACAAGGGGGAATGGTTTTAAACTAAAAGAGAGTAGATTTAGACTAGATATGAGGAAGACATTTTTTAACAATGAGGGTGGTGATACACTGGCACAGGTTGCTCAGAGAGGTGGTAGATGCCCCATACCTGGAAACATTCAAGGTCAGGTTGGATGGGGCTCTGAGCAACCTGATCTAGTTGAAGATGTCCCTGCTCATTGCAGGGGGGTTGGACTAGATGACCTTAAAGGTCCCTTCCAACCCAAACTATTCTATGATTTTGTGTGTTCATATTATGCTGGCTTCAGCAAGACCTCTGCAGAAATTCAGTTCAGCATAACAACACTTGTTTTGCCAAAAGACTTATACACCTGGCTGGGTAATCACTGATTTTTTTTTTTTTTTTTTTTCTGAAGAATTCTGAAGATTGTAACATAAGTCACAGTAAATTGCCAAATCTTCTTAAGGGCTGGGGGGGGTGGGGGGGAAGGGGGGCGGAAGGGAGGGGAAGCAACAATTATGCCGAGGAATATTTATAAAAATCTAACTGTCACAGTACTTTTTTGTAACATAAATGGCAAAGATTGAAAGCCTTCAACTATTTACAGTTTGTTAGGAAAAAGATTTAAAGAAAGGAAATGAGAGATTTCCAATTAGCAGAAGCAAGGGATAAAGTTTCAGGCAAGCAGTTCTACATTTTTTAAGAGGAAAGCTTTTGGAGGAACACAAATTAAAGCTCATCTTCAAGAAAGAACTTCTATAAAAGGCAACTTTTAAGACAATCTGAAAAGTCCTCATGCATGAATCCGAGCAATAACTTCGTAACAATAGATGACTACAGTTTGTGTTTTTCTCATTTTAAGTTTATATCCATTCCAATACCTTGCTAGAATCTCAACATTATAGTAATTTTTTTTTTTTTTAAATCACTGCACCAGGCTTGCTTCTGATCCACTTCTCATTATATTCTAACCCCTTGCAAAATCAGTTATAACAGAGTACTCCAAAATATTATTACATACACCTGATACTAAGTGTTAGGCATTTAGGAAAAAGAGCTGCTAAATAAGGCACTTTTTCAGATGAAAGAAATGCATGCAGTTGCACTCTTTCAGTATTAGAAAATTGAAATCTCAGTTCAGTAGTAAGAGGCACCTTTAACTTTAAAAAGGTTCATCTTCTACAAACACACCGAAGTTCACCGTATTTGATCAATGAAAATTTCTACTAGAAACAACCAGTCTGTTACAAGTGCATCTCTGCATAAGGAATTTTTGAGACCCTTCTGTGTACACAAGTAACATTATTTAAAGCTGTGCAATCAAATGAGAATGTTCTTAACTTTTCTAATTTTTGTTGCCAGGTTTCATCAATCAAGTCTACCATTAAAGCTACTGAAAGCAGGTCACTTTTTAAAAGTCAATTGTTAAGTAAATACCCAGATACATAGTGCTAACTTTCTGCATTTTGGGAATTGATACTTTTACATTTTCATAAAACAATTCAGTGCCATCAGTGAAACAAAAATCCAATAGGCTATCTTGCCTATATATACACACACAGAGTCCATAGTCAGATGGCAGAAGTGATCAACTGACACAGGTGAAAAATATATCTTGGCTAATAACTCTCAAACTTGAATTAAGCTGTATAGCTCCAAAGACTGACTCTCCTCCAGTCCTGCATGGTATCAAATTTTTTACCATTAGATTTCAGATGTATTACCCACATACTCTACACTGATATTAAGCAGCTGTGTTCTAAGTACACAGGATTGAGTATTTACCTCCTAGCACAAGTACTTGGATACCATCAAGTCCCTTCCTCACTGAACAAATCTGACTATATCATATATCCTGATTTCCTCCTAACTAATAATCCACAAAAAACAGCAGAATCACACATACACACACACACACACAAAAAGAAAAAACCCACAGAGGTACATGTTAATACCATGTCTCTGCTATCAGGGGCCTGAATCTTATCCACCCTATGGGAAGAAGTAGTTTCAATAAGGAATGTAAATTCTATAGAAAGGAATTAGACCTTAGATAAGTAGCTTGAAAACAAACAAAACAAAAAACCCACAAAAACAAAAGCATTCTCAGAACATTTAAATGTGTAAGTTGCAAATTTAGACAACAGCAAGGCAAGAAATGTAGTTAAAAATCTCACACTGGAGCAAGGTGAGATAGGAGCAGAGAATCCTCAACAGAGGCTACAAAGCAGAAATAATTGCCAACATAATTGGCAGACATCATGGCCAAGCCCAACTGTAAACTTGAACAAATACTTCAGACTGCCAGAGATTAAGTCTGCATTTAAGAACTGGTTTTGGTCAGACACTCATACTTCCTTAGAGCGCCTCCTCTTTTTAAGAGAAGCCTCACTTATAGGTGGAAACAAAACCAAGGGGGGGAGGGCAAAATATGTACCAGCCGTATAGAAGGAAGTGAGTAGGACAACATGCCTACCCAAACATGAGAATTATAATTCTGCCACCACATAACAGATATTATTCTGAGAGGAGCTTGAAGCTGTCTACAAAGCAAGTAGATTTTCATTACTTTAAAAGAGCAGAGCAACAACTAGAAGGCATTGCATTTGTGTATCTGTTAATATCAAGCATGGGTCCAAGAACAGTTACAGTTGCAGAAGAAGATCGCACAAAATTGCAGAATGCTCTGAAGAAAAATCCCCTGAGGCCAGATCATGTGCATCTCTGCTGAATTTGAAAGACAGCACTGGCACCAGGTAAAGTTTGTGGTACCTTAATAGAATTCCAAGAAAACAGAATATATTGATTATGACCCTGAGTAAATGATTTTTTTTTTTTTAATCTGAAGCTGTCATTGGATGCATGGTAATATGAAGGCCCCTGCTTTTTGAGATGAACACTTTTCAGTCAGAATATTGGTGAAGATCTTGGGGAGTACAATCAGATCTCTGAATCTACAACCATGTTTAATACGAAAGAGGGTAGATCTAGATTAGATATAAGGAAGAAATTCTTCACTATGAGGGTGGTGAGGCAGTGGAACAGGTTGCCCAGAGAAGTTGTGAATGCCCCATCTCTGAAAGTGTTCAAGGCCAGGTTAGATAGGGTTTTGAACAACCTGGTCTAGTGGAAAGTGTCCCTGCCCATGGCAGGGGGGTTGGAACTAGATGATCTTTAAGGTCCCTTCCAATCCAAACAATTGTATGATTCAATGATTCTATGAAGAACAAAGCATATGCTTTTTAACAAGATTTTTTGATAACAGTGTGAAGATACATGTCCCACAGATCAAGAGCTCTGGCATTGATACATCAGAGGGTTGTGCTGCCATCCAGAGGGACCTCAACAGACTGGAGAAATGGGCAGGCAGGAATCTCATGCAGTTCCCTTTTTTGAACTACAAACTCCTCCTACGGGGGAGGAATAATCCCATGAACCAGTATATGCTGGGGGCTGATGGGCTGGAAAGCAGCTTTGCAGAAGAGGACCCCGGAGGCCTGGTGGATACCTATCTGAACATGAGCCAGCAATGTGCCCTTGCCGCAAAGAAAGTGAATGGTATCCTGGGCTGCATTAGGAGGAATGTTGTCAGTATGCTGATGGAGGTGATCCTCCCCCTCTATTCAGCACTGGTAAGATCACACGTGGATTACTGTGTCTAGTTCTGGGCTCCTCAGTAAAACAGAGACATGGGGGGTTGGATGAGATCACCTCCAGAGGTCCCCTGCATCCTTCTGTGATTCTCTAAGAGCAGCAAGCAAGTTTCCTTCTTGAAGGATGCAGTCTATAGGCTGAAGGCTACAGTCATTATCCTGAGCTTAAAAGTTTTTAAACTAAAAAAAATTCAGTCGCTGAAGACAGAACTGGACATTATTTTTTTTTTTAAATAATAATAAGCAAGTACTGTTAAGTCTTCGCCAGCAACAGATTGTAACCTGTTCAATGGCCAGTGAAAGAGCATAAGCAAGCATCTCCTGTTGAGTCTGATCATTATGAAAGGCATCCCTAAAACTATTGATCAGTTTCTAAAGTCATAGCACTGTAATAATGGACCAGAACTGCAAAGATTGACAGAGGAGGTGACAGGCAGGAAGAACTAATTCCCGAACATGCTTTCTCTAGCACTATCTGAGGCCCAAATGATTATGGTAACTGAAATTCTGCTTGTTCTTCTCAAAAGAATAAGGCTACGTAGGGATTAACATTTTCATGGTATTCAGTCTCTCTCCTGCTGCCCACCTAAATGCATTTGGGCTACCTAGACTTTGGACGAAAAACACCATTTACCAGTGAACAGGTAGCAGAATGCTGGAACAGAAATTTATTCAGAGTCTGGGCTAGGCCCTATGAATTTCTCTATTTGCAAAGAACATGGTGCTAACTTTAAGAGACCACAAGCAGGAATTAGAAATGTCTCACTGAAGCAGAGTGTTCTGGTATACCCAAGAGGCAGCAACTCTGTTGGATTCTTTAGGGAAACCTGCAAGTTGCAAAGTATGTATTTAAGTGCAAATTATTCTTGACGACTACTAGAGGCCTGCTTCCTAAACACCACAGTAGATTGTATAGGAAGAACCGGAAAAACCCAACATTTAGAGATCAACAACCAAAAGGTATATATAACAAATGACATGTGAAAACGATGTGAAAAGTGTACAGAAATATTACTTATTATCTTACAATGGGGCAACTACAAAAGCATCAAATGAAAGCATTAACTGCTTCACGGGTTCATTCTTGTGTGATGCCATGGATGCGAGAAGTAAGTTAGAAACAATCCATTAAGGCTACTGAATACAAAGATACTAACTGTGGCTCATGAAGTCCTTGAGGGCCATGACATGTTGAGAAAGGACATGCTGAGAAAGAATATTGGAGAAGTATCACTGTTCTTACTTTCTTCCCTAAGCATCTGGCAGTAGCTCCTGCTACAGGCAGGACATTGCGTAGAAGTTCTTACCATGACAAACTCCTAGCCCGGTTCCAATCCTTTATATCATAAAATTTTAAAATAACCCATTATGGTATCAAACTTACATTAGAAAGCAATGTCTCCTAAAAACCCAAGCATCAAGTCATCAGGATACAATGGAACTTCTGATAAGTTTAAAAGGTACTTGAAAAATCAGCACCCATATTTAGTGCAACACTTAATTTTAATAGTTAAACTTAAAACCACTATGTCTCATTCATTTACTCTTCAAGCTGTTCTCTCCAGATTTAAATCTCAGCAATATTACTTGCACAACAAATTTTGAAGTTTATCGAAGACATTTGGCACTTCTTATAAAAAGTAAAGTTACCGTTGAAAAAGATCCTTCACCCAGAATTTTCCCAAATTTGAAGTCATCAGGTCGTTTCTTTCGAGGCTGTGGAGGCTGCTGTCCTGTATGTTGCTGCAAGGAGTTTGAACTAGATCTTGAGTCAGCTGCAGTGCCCTCCATGTTAGATCCCTGTCTGCTGCCACAGGTGGAAATGACAGATGGAGTGCTGGAATCTGCTTGGTTCCTCACCATTGATGGGGATGAACAGGAGCATAACACCACGCTAGACTGGATTGGAACAGCATCATACTGAAAAGAGAAATGAAACTTATTCCCATACCTTCAAATAATTATCACACATCTGCACTTTATTTCTATTCAAGCATCATATAACGTCCTATTTGAAAGGGTTATCATTAAAATGTCTTTAGGAGGGAACGTTAGTGTTTATTTTGGACATGGCAGCTCTTATTTGTTAAATAACTCTATTTAGATCGTGTTGTGCACATACATATAGCCACAAGTAAAAAATCTGAACGCTTTAATTCAAGAACACTTTTTTCCAAACTCAAAAAAATGCTCCCTAGCACCAAGGTATCAAATTTCATGGTATATTCTCCTATGAATAACATGATCTTTAAACTTTATTTTGTGCTTAGATACAGAGCCATGGGTCCAATCTTAAAGTTTTCTAGAAACTAAAAGAATTATCTCATTATGCAATGAATACCTGTACTCACGAGTAACATTACTTTAGAGATCCAAGTTACAATGAACTGTAAATGAACATGTAAAGCATGAAAATTTTAATGGAGACAAAGCATACATTCCTACATTTTTACTTGGAATCTCACTTTCTCCAATAGTATTTCTCTTTAATACACACTGGGGAAGGACAGGAAGAAAAGAGAGAACAACATATAAAAGGCAGATCAGATGGAGGGTTTAATAATCAGCAATACCTAATACTTTTTTTGAAGAATGATCTGGTCCATGACCTTTTAAAACAAGGGATTTTACACTAATTAAATTGTACATACGGTCACATAAAGACATCCCAATTCCAAAACAAAGAACCAGATATAACCCAGAAAACAGCAAGTACAAGAAGATACACTCCAAATACTGATTCTTGTAATATACAAAGCAAATAATTTGGTACCCTTTTATCACCCTTTATTTACCCTTTCCCAAGTAAGACCAAGGAAACTTGTCAAGCTGCCTTCCCTCCCTGCTGGTAATATACCTCCATTAGTCTGTCAGGTGTCTGCTTCAAAAGTTTTACTTGAAACTGGCCAGAAAACGCAGACAGTAGGAGAGCTCTGCTGAGCTACTTCTGCCAATAAAAACTGAAATGGTATGCAAACAGAGGGAATATTTGAAAAAATTAACACCATGTCTGAACATTGTTTTTTAATCTCAGTATTCTAACATACGTCCAGCAGAATGAAACTATGACTTAATGAAAATCTCCTATCCTCAAAACAGATGTATTATACAACCCTGACCTAGTCTGCAAAATACCTCATGTTGATACTCAAATAAATCTTACTTGTCACAAAAAGAATTTATGTCATTAATTTCAATTTGATTCAGAACAATTTTCTGCATATCTACATATCTATCAGAAACCACTTTAGAAGGGAGTGGACTTGCATTCAATCATGCATATGCGCTTAAAGCACCTAGCCCCCAAATTAGCAATTACTCACTTGGCTATGCTCTATGAAGTAGGGAAAAGCAGCCCTTCTTTACTGCTAAACTTCTTTCAAACGTAAGATACAATTCAGAAGTACGCTTTACTTACACGTTTAGTGGCATTACAGAACAACGAGACAAACATATTTCTAAGCATGCAAACATACACTTTCTAAATTGAGACACAGGTAACAAGGTCAAAAAGAATACAGCTAAAACTCTCCATTTCATCCACTCTCCATAATTGATACATAAATATCAATTCCCGCAAGATTGAAAATTAACTATTATTAAGCAACTATTCTAAACAATATCTTCCAAGAGGCATAAGGGAAGATTCCCTTTCCAATCTGAGTGGACCCTACTTGCTCCAGGATCTCTATTGCTCCTTAGGGCTTTTTCCAAGAACTATGACTACACCGACAGGGCAGCAGATCAAGAACAGGTAACAGCTTCTTTTATTACACCTTTGTCTGAACTTTGTGATACAGCGGAGACTGATGAGGAACCTGCCTATAATGATAGCTATTTGCTATATTTTGCATAGCTTCTGTGAGGACAAAAGGAGGGCGAGGCTGGGGGAAGACTTGGAGACAGATGGGAGAATTTTGCTTTTCGGCAAGTTCACTACCTCCCCCAGAGAGCAGTATATGCCCCTACTCAGAATCAGTTACGCAGCGTTCTTCCCTTTGAAGAGAAGAAAGTATATTGATACTATTATTATGAAAAGAGCACATGCACATTAAAGTATGTGTGTTGTTGGTCACAGTTCCTTTTATGCCTTCTATGCAGATATTTTAGCTGACATGTTCCCCAGATTATCATAGAGTCATAGAATCATAGAATCATAGAGGTTGGAAAAGACCTCTAAGATCATCGAGTCCAACCGTCAACCCAACACACCATGTCCACTAAACCATGTCCCTAAGGACCTCATCTACACGTCTTTTAAATACTTCCAGGTATGGTGACTCCACCACTTCCCTGGGCAGCCTGTTCCAAGGCCTGACCACTCTTTCAGTAAAGAAATTTCTCCTAATGTCCAATATAAACCTCCCTTGGCGCAACTTGAGGCCATTTCCTCTCGTCCTATCGCTAGTTACTTGGGAGAAGAGACCAACACACACCTCACTACAGCCTCCTTTCAGGTAGTTGTAGAGCGCGATGAGGTCTCCCCTCAGCCTCCTCTTCTCCAGGCTAAACAACCCCAGTTCCCTCAGCCGCTCCTCATAAGGCTTGTGCTCCAGGCCCTTCACCAGCTTTGTTGCCCTCCTCTGGACACGCTCCAGCACCTCCATGTCCTTCTTGTAGTGAGGGGCCCAAAACTGAACACAGGATTCACCAGTGCCGAGTACAGGGGCACGATCACCTCCCTGCTCCTGCTGGCCACACTATTCCTAATACAGGCCAGGATGCCATTGGCCGCCTTGGCCACCTGGGCACACTGCCGGCTCATGTTCAGCTGGCTGTCAATCAGCACCCCCAGGCCCTTTTCCTCTGGGCAGCTTTCCAGCCACTCTTCCCCAAGCCTGTAGCGTTGCCTGGGGTTGTTGTGGCCCAAGTGTAGGACCCAGCACTTGGCCTTGTTGAACCTCATACAGTTGGCCTCGGCCCATCGATCCAGCCTGTCCAGGTCCCTCTGCAGAGCCTTCCTACCCTCCAGCTGATCAACACTCCCGCCCAGCTTGGTGTCGTCTGCAAACTTACTGAGGGAGCACTCGATCCCCTCGTCCAGATCATTGATAAAGATACTGAACAGGACCAGCCCCAGTACTGAGCCCTGGGGAACACCGCTCGTGACCGGCCGCCAACTGGATTTAACTCCGTTGACCACAACTCTCTGGGCTCGGCCGTCCAGCCAATTTTTTACCCAGCGAAGAGTGTACCTGTCTAGGCCGTGAGCCGCCAGCTTCTCTAGGAGAATGCTGTGGGAGACAGTGTCAAAGGCTTTACTGAAGTCCAGGTAGATTAGTTACTGCCCCTAACATTCTCATAGCCCAGCTGAATCACCTTTCCTTCAGACAGCTACTCAAACAGCAGCCTGTATAAAGATACACAGTAGGCAGAATTAAAAACAGATTGCACTCTTTCCTATCAAGAGTGCAGCAAGGCTGACACAAGTATGACTGCTCAACAACTGAAATGATGCCAATAGAAGAAACATCCCATTAATTGAAACATAGTAAATAAAAAACACATGCACACAGACTAAATATTAGGATTTAAATGACGAACTGGCTCCAGTCAGGCTATTCTAGAGCAAATGAGGTTTACAGGTAAATAAAGCAGCAGCATTGGGGGGGATCTGATTAGGTTCTGCAGCTAGCAAGATCACCTTGAAAAAACAAACCAACAAGAAAAAAACCCACCACAAAAGCACCATAGAGCACTGAGAGAAAGGGGGAAAAAGGTGTTGGATGCAGTATATTTCCTTGCACAGTATCTGAAACCAAGTCACAATGAATATCAAGTATAGAAAAGTCCTAAGGGAAAAAGAGACAGGAGTAAAGGACTTCGTAGGAAGAGGTTATTTCCAGCCAAGGTATAACGTTAATTAGTCCCCTGACTTTCTCAAAGGAAAGTCAAGATTAAGAACAAGAAGAACAGAGGAAGATGCAGTAGATTTCAAGTATCAGTTACCTAAGAAATGACAGAACTATGCAACTAGGTATGTTGCACTTGAACATATATAGAAAAGGTCACTCCTACACTTGCCTTTCCACACTCCACATATTCTTGTTTAGTATTTTGTGTCCTGTATTACTTACCTGCTCAGTTTTATTTTGAAAGATTCCGAAAAACAAGTCTGCAGAGACTATACATGATGTTTCTACATATATGTCTTCACATATGCCAGAGAAAGAATATGGGTTAGCTCATCTGGTCCAACGTCGTACAGCCACTCTTTTGCAAAAATCAGATTTAAGATTCTGCTAAATACAGACTTTTTTAGTGACATATGAAGTCAATCACTGAAGAATTTAAAAGCCTTCTAAACTGTGTTTGCAGTTCTCAGAAGCTTGAGGATGCTTTCCTTCCAGCAATTACCAACATTTCTCAACCGGCAAGCCAGTGAAAGCACAGACACTCATAGAGTGACAACAGACTTACCTATTGCATGACATGGATCACCATGGGCCACACTGATAACCACTGATCTAATCATTCTATCTCTGCTTTTACAAACTAGTCTCTTACACTGCCTACCTTCCCAAGCTCTTAAGGGTGCTGTTTCTAATTTACTTCCACATAGTAACTTACTTTCCTTCTTACTGCAACATACCGTGAGTTTGAAAACCTAATAAGGAAGAAAATAACAAATCTGCTGAAGGTAAGTGGAATTATAGATCAACAGACATATCAAAATCTTCATTAACTGATTTTCACTAAATCACTAGAAACAGGCTTCCTTTTATTTACATGCCATGTGAATTAAGTCCATATATTGTTCTTTTCCCCTCTTGCCTGCAAACAGTAGAAAAACTTTAAAAGAAGAAAACTTGAATCAATGCAAAAAGCCCACTAGATATCACTACATTTTTCCTTTTATAGTTTCCTCGCTCCCATTTGTATGAAAAGCCAGTGACAGGCAAAGGCCCCAGCTATCTAAAAGGACTTACACCTTTTGGAATCCTTTTTGCAATTCAGCATTTTGACAACAGCACTACCACTAAAACTTTTAATATATCTAAACACTCCTCTAAAGCAAGTACAACCACAACAACTACATCTCCACTAGCTTTTTCCCACCGCAAAATCTGCAACACTGCTTTGCTGATACAGTTCTGTCAACGCTAAGAGCAGCATAAAATACTCTAGAGACTGGGCCTTCTAAAGCTTCCAGTATCTTTTACTTCTATCCTAACTGACATGATACTGAACTGAAGATGACTGAGAGTATCTTTGCTACCACTGAAACTCTACTAGCAAAATCTCTTTTTTGTTACAAAGAAAGTCAGTGTGAATAGGGTTCTAACCTATCACTTGTCTGATAACACTGAGTCTAACTGCTGACTGTATTACTGAATCTCTACCTGCATTAAGACATAGGGCAGACATGATCAGAAAAGCTCTTCCATCCACCTACCTATAAGGCCAATTTTTTGGGAAGCAGACCTGGCTAACAGAAAGTATTATTTACACAAAGCAACATGAGCTCTACATCTTAACTGGTACATTTGTTTTGATTATAAACAATGCTGATGAGTCTGCATAAGCTAGAACATTGGGCACAACCCTCTTATGAATGTTTTTTTATGGTAAAGTGTATTACACTTTATGAATGTATGAAATAATGCAGATAGACATCCATAAAACATTTGACTTGGCATTATGTAACGTCTGAAATACAGAATATTGTTGCGGAAAATGAATATAGGATATATTCTAAGTAAAACTGGTTAAATTCTTAAACAACTTATAATTAATAGTCATCCCCAAACAAGGATCTCTTCCACTTCACACCTGGATTGACTCTCAAACCAAAAAGGTTGAAAGAAAAAAGAATAATTGCATAAATTTAAAGACTGAAACCCCCACCACCACCACCACTTGGCAAAAAAAGCATATCTCTTACTTAAAGCAATCTACAGCTTTTGGTAAATTAGACAAACAGCGAGACCTTACTCTTCTCTCTACCAAAACATTACTACAAATTAAAATATGGTCCAAGAATTTAAGCATAATGGTGGGAAACAAGTGGACAAAGAACTTAAGCTAGTCCACACCTAAATATACAGAACTAGAAAGCATCAACTAGGAGAAGCGAAGTCTCACTGCCACTAGTACTGTGCAAACATTAAGGAG
Organism: Calonectris borealis; assembly: GCF_964195595.1. NCBI lineage: Eukaryota > Metazoa > Chordata > Aves > Procellariiformes > Procellariidae > Calonectris > Calonectris borealis. The sequence goes on along the minus strand of NC_134327.1, from coordinate 18,119,784 downwards.
AAAAATCAAAACAAACCAGTTTCAGAAGAAAATCAAGACACTGAACCCCTGGAAAAACATTTAATCATCTGACTAGATTAAGCTCCTGAAATCTGTGTTTATTAAAGAATCTGACTGTTTTAGCCTTGTGGTATCAGAGAATACAGAACTCTAAAAATTAGGATCACCTGAAATTCAACACACGTTTTATTGGATATAAGAATGACTGAGTGGTGTATGTCATAACTGTTAGACTGAATTATCAGAAGTTCACAGACTATTATGAAGTTAAACCAATACAAACATGTATGCCCTACCTCAGCAAAGTTTGCTTAAGAAATGATAGGATTCAGAAAGCAACATAGCAGCACTCTAGGATACCTATGAATTAATCTTTTCACTTGCAAATGGAATGTGAGAGGCTTTCAAAACAGATACTACATGATACAGTATAAGATACCCTTCCCGGCTGTTACAGAATCCAATCACAGCTTTTACATCTCTGCCAAACATAGCCCTTTGACAAAGGATGATCTTCCAAAATCTACGCATCTAAGATTCAATGTCCAAATTAATACACTTGTCTTCAAGTAAAAATACGGAGTCCATTTATGTATCTGTACAATTAAGGAGGAATAAAGGCCTTTATTTCACACTGAGAGAAGATAATTGCTTTCATTGGACAAGTGTTTTGTAGTTTTAGAGATAAAGCTGACTTACTACTATTTATCAATACTGAGATTCTACTAAATACAGTTTAAGTTAGATATGCTTGGCGTGAGAGGTTTTGTAAATTATTTTGATATTGTCATACAAGCCAAAAATTCTGAAATTGAAATTTATTTTGTATTGCTTATAATTTAAACATTGACAACCTGGGGTCTCCTAAGGACTTATCTGCAAAATGCAGAGGGGAAAAAATGAACAGCGAGGCAGTTATATTTCATATATACTTTTCATGGCACACTAATGTTTCTGAGGGTTGACAAAGATGCAGCAACTGCATCTGACACACATCTTGTATCTGAAAAAGAGCATAAGAAGGGGCAACTAACAGATATTATGCACAGCTTTCCCACTGGCCTCCTCTCCCCTCATATCCCACAATGAAAATGTTTACTTTCTCCAGGTTCTCCAATACTTATTTGTGACAACCTCCACTTCAAAGGCTAGAGTGCAACACACCCTGGAAGTTCCAGCATATTCCAAAAGAAAAAAAGCAACTCATCAGGTCAAATACTAAAATGGGCCTGAATATATGTCCTCAAACTATTCCTCACAGTACCTAAAAAGAGAATGCAGTCAAAAGCAGGGTAGTTCAGCTACAAGAAATGTAAGTTAAGATACAAAGAAACACCAATTCAGAATAACAAAATCCAACTATAAGCCTCACCTTCCAGTGTAGAGAGCACAGAACAGGTGGCACTTCCCATTATATACCAACCCATGTAGGAGTGGTTTGCAGGTAGCATAATGATTGTCCTGTGATCCCTATCAATATTTAACACCAGTTTTCCTTTCATAAACTGTACGCTGCTACACCAGAGTGACTGCCATGAATGAAGGCAACCCAGAACAATAATAGATGGTGTGCTTTCATAAACTGCAGTAAACATCAATTCTCATACCATATCCTCATGTCTATTTATACTCTGGACTTCTATCTAAAAATGGACTGTCAGACTTTCTGCTAAGTGACCAACAGCATCCTCTTTCTTTTAACCGATTGTATATATATGCATATATAGAAACAATATACCAAATAATTAATGAAACTCCATTGCATGCCTGTTTCCATTTATATACACTTAGAAGTTTTTCAGATAATTTAAAGAATTTAATAATACATCTATTTGCCAACATTATTATTACCTTTGAGGAATTAAAATATTTGTCTAAAAAAAAAAGAAAATCCACTCATCTGCCTTAAAAAGAGGTGTCACTAGATGCTGGCAGACTGTCTTATCATTATAACATAAAATCAAGCATATAATGGACAGGACAAAACTCAGATTAAGCTAAGCCTCACCAGTACTTCTGAATGCACTACACAACCAGTAAACTGTTCGCTCACCTAACAGGTTAACTTTGACACTCAAATACATACAGCCATATTTAAAAAATTAAAACACCATAGTAATTAGGAGTTATTTAAAAACATGTACCCTGTTCACACTTTCAGCTTGATAGAAGATTACATATCTCCCCAATCAGGAAGGAATACCACTAGACCAAACATAAGGAAACCAGACTTAGAAGTATGCTTTCAGATTCTGAAATGTGAGGAAAAAATTGCCAAAGGCTTTAAAGAACCACACTCAACATTCATTCATTGAAAAGAAGGAATATATTAAAAAAAAAAAATTGTAACTGAATACTACATTGGCAAATACCTAGTCTTCTCTGGGATGAAAACATTAAGTCATACTTTAATGACTTATCTCTATGCAGCAGAGTGTGCAAAATGTAGCGTTAAAAAACCTAGTCAAAAAAATAATCTGATCAAAAGGGGTGATAGTAAGGCATTCAAAAAAAATCTCCTCTTTTTAGGTACTATACAAAGCAGTTAATTAAACAAGCTGGTTAATCTTCAACATATCACAAGAAGCAAAGCTCATATTGAAATGACAGATCCTGTTCAATCTTTCTTAAGGCAGATAATTCAAATGTCTAACACAAAGTCACAGCAAATAAAATCAACAGGCATTTCTAAGAACAAACACCCCTCTCCAAAAAACAAACGAGGCACTTACTAAAAACTGTACTAGAATACAAAGATGCCAAAAGTATTTTCCCGGGACAATAGGATGTTTTTTTCTACAGAGAAGTTCTTTGAAGATCATAGTAAGCCATTTTCTTCAAACTGCAGTAAACAAACCCTACTCCAACTATTAGTTATTTGTAGATATTAAAAAAGCATTAACATCAAACATTAATCTTCTATAGCACAGTGGTTTGCGTTTATGTTGTGTAGAACTGCATCAGCACTCTTTCAAACCTTATTGTCAAATGGTATGCAAAGATTACTGTAGAGAACTTAAGATCTAGCTCATAACCCAACAAATTGCCCATCAACTCCATGCATCTTGAAGAAAGCGACCATTACAGTCAGCAAAACAGTCTGAAGCCAAACAATTTGTCAAAATCTACACTTTGATCAAGGTTTGTAAATGGTTACTGATTACTACATTTAAAAGAACAGATTAAAATCTCATATTTCAATTATAAAAGCTATTTTAACACAACTTTGTTTTGCAAAAGAATCTGAAGTTATACATCTATCTGGAGTGAAATTTTTTGATCTCAGAAGTTGCCACATGAAAAAACTGTTGCTTAATAGACCATTTTTATGAATAAACCATGCAAATTTCAAAAGCATTCAGTTGTATAAAGGGAGGATTTTGTTGTTGTTTCAACAGACTGCCATGCTAACTGATTAAAGTCTAGGCTCTAACCCACCAAAACAACTATGCTCACCTTCATGCGCAGTGTCATTTGAAACCTCTCAAATGCTGGAAGGTAAGCATTTATTGAAGCATTGCATAAAACCGTTCCCAAAAAAAAAAATCTCTTAACAGATTATCTTGATAGAAATGACCATCATTTAAAAGAAAAGACGACTTCTTTAAAAATAATGTCCTGGTAATACGTTTCAAGATTAAAGATTGTAAGTGTTAATGGAAGGGGAAAGCTTGGAGCAGATAATTCTTCAAAGACACTATTCTACCCAAACTGCCTGGGACCTTTGCAATAGTAGAAAACAGAAGTATGAAAAGAATTCAAGCGAATGTAGTCTGCTTGATATATTAACAGCCCTAATACTATTTAAAGAAAAATTACAGTAATATGAAGGTAATGTTGAAAATATTTGTAATAAATCATCATAAAATACAGCTATTATTTCAGAAGAAATACATATAAAGCCCTGGCTAAGCCTAACATAATGCCACACTCTAATAACCCATGAGAACTTGAGTAGTAAAATTGTTTTTTTTCAGGGACTTTTTGTTTCTGTTACTGTAAGGCACAAGTAGGTTGTTAAAAAAGACTCTAGTATCTAGTTGGCAGTTGGTTGCCTCATGTTCAAAATAAATTTTGGAAGATACAAGTCCTATCTTCAAAACATAATCAAGAAGATTAACTTTGAAGAAGAATCAAAATTAATTTATTTTTCTTCCTAAGCTTTCTGGATGTACATCCTCACAAAGTCCATGGCATACAAAGAAGTGTTTTAAAGTTTGGGGAGACATACTGTATTGTTCACATAAAATAAACTCAAAACACCAGAAACAAAGGTCAGCTCTGACACTCTACCTCCTTCATAACTGAACTGATCACTTACCACCAGTTCCTTACTTTCTGCAGTAAATCTATAACACAGTTTGTCCATAAGGGAGTAATGAGAAAATCAGATTCATGTTTTATCAGGAAAAATATAACCAATATGCTCAAGGATTTGGAAGCACAGAAAACACCTCTACATTGTTAGATTGTTTTGACTCTTCATTTAGGGAATAACGGTATTTTATCCACAAGACTGATTTTGTTTCTACAGAAATTAATTTCTCACATACAGAGCAATATTGACCCAAACATTTTAGTTAACGTAAATGCCTTTTTCTAAATTTGACAACCTTACACATTCAGTGATATTTCCAGCCACTAACTTCCAGGATTCTAATTCCAAATTCAGGTAGGGATTAAAGCTAATGAAAGGATTTGTAAGAACCTGCATATCAGCCAGTTACCCTCTAACCTCCTCTACTGCTAAGCAAAGCACCTTCAGGGGCAGAGACTATTTAAGGCCTCCTTCCACCGCCTCCCCCCCCCAAGCCTCAAAACAGATCAGAAACAGGAAACCACAAAAATCTCTAAGAACCTAAAGTCAGCCTCTGGCCCAAATAGCTATATATGTAAACAAGCCATTGAGAATTCATTTCACACAAACAGATCCAGGCCAGCTCACAAGAAAACAAAAGCCATCTGTAATCGCAATAGTCTAGATCACATTCTACACCATCAGTTATCTCATGAAGCACACCAATATTAAGAGGTGTTGCACAGCATGGATGGGGTGCATGCTAACAAACACAAAGGCCTTCCTATACTAGGCTCCTTGCTAGCAATTCTAGGAGGCAAAGAGAACAGTTTTGGGTGAAGAGCAGAGAAGCAGCCACACAGGTGGCAGTATGCAGATGGAGTGTACAAAAGTTGGACAGCACAGTCAAGAATTGTAGATTAAATCCCTGCAGGATTACTAAAGAATTGAACATCAAATTTAATACTTTCTTTTCAGAAGAATGTGCTAAGCAAGTTAATCCTTGCAATTTTTCACCATAAAGAATTACAGAATATTTGCTAGGTGAAGTATTTACAGCTTGTCTTTTAAAGCAGAAAGTAAGAGTCAGCTTTAGTATTTAGTCACACACCAAACCTACAGTATTTCCTACAGCACTGTTGAGTAGAATCCATAAGGTGTGAAAAATAAGGTTCTAGACCAAACAGGTAACTTTGTGCATGTTGTATTCAGTCTTTTCATAGACTTTAGTTAGACCTTAGTAACTTTCCACAAGTTTACCTGCAAATAACATCTCAGAAAGGGAAGTGGGGAGGGAGAAAAATCAGCTCCTTCCCCTTTTTTGCTTCTTTATTACATATACATAATCTAACTTGGCCACCTGCAAAAAAAGTTTTCCCAGTTGAAATACCAGAAACAATAATTCCTTGGCTTCATACAAATTCTTCAGGAAGCTCCAATATGAGGAACCTGGAGCAGGATTTTACCTTTCAAACAGTGTTTTCCAAATTAAGTTTTTATCTTTCCATATTAAAAAGTAATTTCTCACTTGCATATTTTCTGATGCCACAAATGTGCTAGTTCTACAATAATCCATACAGCTTTTCTAGAAAAAAAGTTTAGGTAAAATACAAGTTTACTGTTTAAAAACAGGGATTCCTAAAATATTTCACACCTTCATAGATCAAATCTATTTTTATTATTTTGCCAGTTTATGACTTTTTTCAGTCTAACAAAGTGACTGTACCCCTGGTTTCATGCCTTCTGTACCAAAATTCCTACAAGTATTTAAATAATAAGCATCCCTTTTCAAGTTTTTCCTGCAATGCTGCCTTCCACCTCATCTGCTTTAGGGAAGTGAAATGAGCCCGAATCTGCAGGGTGTCTTACAACGTCCAGCTACAGCAATCTCCTCGCAGAGTTTCAAGAGCTATATGAAACAGACATAACTTCTTGCCCTGTATGTAACAGATGGATAATCCAAAGAATAATTTGCTTTAAAAAAAAAAGCCTACCTATACAGTGGATTCATTGTTTAGTTGAACATTGCTATTATATCCAGATTATTCTCTGGATCGTCTCCTTTCCACTCGCTACCAGCCCTTCCTATGTTAGAAATATGAATGCATATAAAATTGCTCCTTTCAAGCTTCTTCCATTTTTTTGCCTTTGAGCACCATCTCAACATCTGTATCTTTTACTATTTTCTATTCCTGCAGTCTGCTTTGGAAAGAGATTTACAGAAAACTATGCATGAGTGATGAAGACTAGTCATAGCCTTATGCTGAAAACCCAAGAGAAGAGAATACTAAGTAGATAGGTATGTAGGGAAAATCCCTGAAGCCTGTCTGAAAGTTTTATACCTACAAATAACTACAAACAGAACTCTTACCATAGCCTTGTCCAATTCCTAGCATAAATGCAGAACTTACTCTATTAAGAACGGCTCTTTGAAAAGTGTAGTTTTATTAGTTCCACAGGGGGAAAAAAAAAAAGCTAGCAGTTTTGTTCAGACATATCCATGACTATACTATAGGTTTTATCAGGTCAGAAACACTGGTAGAATCTAATAATCATTAGAGCAGCTAAACCTTCCAGTGGAGATGTTGCTGAAAATGAAGATGTAAATAACCATTCTTCTAGACTCTTCATTTTGAGAGGAAGAGCACTTCTTGATATGAGACCCAATATGCTTATAATGAAGGCATTAACAGCAAATAACTAAGACCACACTGACACCTGCAGCTAAAGCAGCACTAAAGTTGTTTCCTTCTTAAAAGTGCAATTCTCTCCTTGGTAGCACATGTTCTGAAAATAGTAGAATGTTTTAGGAATTGTCCCCATATACACAAATACAAAAATTAACTGTTTCGGCAGAGGAATGCTGGAATATTCCTTTCAAAGCTGTGCTCTATTCCCTGCCCGGACTTTTGCATTTATAGTAAAATAATCACAGAACTCATTAATGTAATTAATTCCATCACACAAACATTAACAGTAACTTGCTCAAAGTCTCAGAAATACTCGATTTCCCACATTTTATATAATCTGAATTACAAAAAGGTTAGCTGAATCAAGCCACCTCTATCTGCTACTGCCAGTCAGTACACTCACCTGACCAGAGAAATATTAAACAGGATGGAAGAGAAGGAATTAAAAATAAGTTACCCTGAAAAAATATTTTAGTTTTAACAAAAATGGTTGCCAACTTTGTTCTTCATTCATTCTCTCCTTGTATGTTTCTCTTACAGGCAGGGACCTAACCTGTATATAGAAAAGGAACAGAAATGTATTCTGGAGAGAAAAACCTGGAAAGAGAGGCAACAAGCAAGGACAGAAGCACAAAGGGAAGCACAGTCCCTGTTTAAAAGTAAACAGAAGTCATCTCTGATGCCAAGAAGCAGCCATATGGAGCTCTATCAAGTGGCAGAAAAGCAAAACTAATTCCTTTAATAATCAAACATTGCTTTATTTCATAATCCTCAATGCAGTATTTCATGTTCTCCTCTGTACAGCTATTCCGCATAATAATTCTCATCTTCAGTCAACAAGTATGATTATGTGTAACACCCTGAGGAAAAAAGCACTAAGCATGAAGAGAGAGCACACTGAAACAGGACTTCAAGAATCAATGCAGCTATGCCGGTCTCCATGCAAAAGACCCTCCTTATCCGATTCCAACTGATGAAAAAGTTAAGTGCTGCAGAGTGGAGCTTGGCAGCTTGCAACCGACAGAAAGAACATGAGACCCAAAAGCACAGCAGCATGCACACAAGTTTAAGGAACACATCACTGCCAGTTAGTTACACTAACATCAATGAAAGCTGGTAGTTATTTTTGTAAAAAACACTCTTCTCATAAGAGAATTTCTACACTAACTAAACTGTATAATCTACAAGGCAAACTAAGATTTACCATTACCACTTCTGTGTATCAGCTACAACTCCATTTCATGCTAGTCAGTGCTCACAAAACGTTAGACTTTTACATCGTGAGACTAACGTCAACTGTGTTTGAAACGGCGTCCTGTCACGACCCTCACGATCTCCCTCACGCGCTTGTTTCCACTACAGAAGAAACCGATTACAGAAGAACAGGTGGCTCCCCCAGGGCAACAAGGCCGGCTCTCCCGGGGGAGACGGCCCGGCACAGCCACGCCAACGCCCCGCACCCGGAACCGAGAGCGAAGCTCCGCCAAAGGCCGCGGGGCGGCTACTTCAGCCTGGGCCCCGGCCTCGCTTCCTCCCGCCGGCGGGCCGAGCTCGGGGCGCCCGCCGCCGCGCTCGCCTCGCGCCTCAGGGCCCCGCCGGCGCCTGGGGCGGGAGCAGGGTCCTCCCGCGGGGCCCGCGGCGACCCAGGAGGCAGGGGGCAAAATGAGGACCAGGAGCAGCAGCGCCAAGGCCGGCCCCGCGGAGGGCAGCGCTCGCTCGCCCGGCCGCCCTCCCTGTCCGAGCGGGCGGCAAGCGGCGGGGCCGCCCGCGAAACCCCAGCACGACCCCGCCGCCCGGCAGCGTGTAGGGCACGGGTGGCCACCCCCTCACGGGCCGGCGCCGGCGCCCGGGCCTACTTCTTCCCCCCCGCACCGCGGGCCGCGGCCGCCAGCAGTCCCGGGCGGCCGCCGCGCTGGCCCCGCGCCCCGGACTCACCAGGTGGCTGCTGGTGCTGGCCATGGGCCCCGCCCGGCCGGCGCGGCCCGCGCTCCGGTCGCCCTTTAAGATCCCAGCGCACGGCCGCCGAGCCTGAGCCAATGGGGCGCCCGCATCCTCCGCCCGTGACGTCACCCACAACAATACGCCCCCTCCGCCGTGGGCAGGACTTCCGTGCAGTCCGCTCGCTCACTGGCGGCGCCATCTGCTACTCACGTGCGAGCCCGGACAGAGCGTCCCCCGTCAGCCTCAGCGCCCTCAGCCAAGTGAGCATGCGCAGTCGTAAGGGTGACGCTGCCGGCCTCAGTTCCTGTCAGGAGGCCGAGCAGCTGAGGGCGGAAGAGGACAGGGCAGCCTGGCAGCGCGGCCTCCCCAGCCTCCACCTTGCGCTCACATCCGGGTTTGTGCCACGACGCAAGAGGGCTGTGGGAGCGACGACGTGGTGACGTCAGGAGGGGGCGGGTGATGCCGGGGCGGTGCCTGGCGTCGCTGGCAGGTTTGGCGGCGCACGGCCTTCTTGCTGCCTCTGCTGCCGGTAGCAGCCCGTGACTCGCCTTGTGAACGGATGGGCACCGAGTCCTTGTTACAGCCGTGAACTCAAATGCGTCATAAAGGCAATTTCAGTACACATGTTCACTCCTAAAAATTTGCCCTCTCTGGAAAAAATCCACGTTCCCTGTGCCTCTTGAGTATGAATTCACCGATTCTGACATGCAGTTTTCATTACGAGGCTTTCCTTTGCGGTCTGGGAACAGAATAATTTTTGCCGCTTGTAATTAGTGTGCCTGCTAAGTACCGACAGCATTTCTTAAACTACTGCGTGGTGTGAGAATGAGAATTTGTTCTCTCGGGTATGTGTGTAGAAGGCATGTTCTGGCCTGCCTGCGTTCACAAGCAATGGAAGTGCATTTCTTCACCGGTCAGCCGGATCCAGTGCTAACCACCACCAGGATCACAGGCGTGCTGAGAGGGATGGGCCATTTGTGCACGACACAGTAGCAAACAATTTGAATTTGTCAAGGGATTATTGAATTGTGCGGGATAACTCAAAGCGATGATGCAGGGAAGGACCGTCTAGTTCAGAAAGCTGCATTAGAATCTACAAGACAGATATTTTGTTTCAAATGGAATGGAGGGCCAGGGCAGCCGCAGTGTCCCAGCATTGAACTACTTTCTTTAGAAAGATTTTTGCGATAGCCAGCCTAAATAAACTTTCCCGTATGATGACTTTTCTCTTCCTTCTCTTCAGCATACAAGTAGAACAACTGATCATAATCTTCTAATACGTTGGGCGTGTGTGGGGTGGTGATGGTGGTTTTTTGTTTTAAATATACCTTCACCCTTTTTCAGACTGTATCCAAATTCTTGGCCTCTCTCATAGGCAGTGTTTTCTTCCCTGGATTCTTTCCAACTGACTTACACCTTTCTGAAGGTATCATGCCTAGACTTGGATATACTATTCAACTGCGGCCTCATTTGTTATAAGTAGAATTAAATAAGTACTTGCTACCATTCTCAAATTACATGTCTCTTATTATGTGCTATAATAGTATTTGTCTGTTTGCAGTAATATCTCACTGTTAATTCATTATTTATATTATGGTACACTTCAGCTCTCACACCCTACTTCAATATATTGCTGATAACCTCTTATTCCCCAGTTTATATTAATGCATTTGCTTTTTCTTTCAAAGTGCAATCCTTCGCACTTTATGGAATTTCATGGTATTTAGACTTTATTTAAAATTTGTCAAAATATTTTTTCTCCTCATTTTTGTCTCCCAAAATGACTAAAATCCTTCCCAGAACAATGTCACAAATCTTGTATGCATACTTTCTGTTTCATCACCAAAATTAATGAAAATATTGAATCAGACCAAGATTGAGCCAGGATCGACTCCTGGAATACCACTTGAAATGCCATTTCAGTTTACTGGGGAACTATTAATGATTAGACTCAAATGCATTTTTAAAAAGTGTAATCACTCATTCATAAGTCTAGGTGGTATCACTTAGGCCAACTAGCTTCCTTAGTATTCCTTTAAAATTGAACTATGTCAAAAATCTTACCAAAGTCAAATTATATAACATCCACTTCTTCCTCATCATCAGCAAGTAAACAAAGAAGGAAGTTGATGAATCAATTTATAATGTTTGTCACTTTTTAATCCTCTAGATATTTAAAAAAAAATGTTTAATAATTTATTCCAGAATCCCTTTTAAAGAAGTTAGGCTAGTTGGTTTATCATTATTTTGGGCTCTATTTTTCCTACATTTAAAGATGAGACTGTTTCTCTTTCAAAAGCCCTCTAGATTTCTTGTTCTGCATGGCTTCTCAGAAATAACTTTCTCAGAAATAACGTTGCAGAGACTGCTTTGGGTAGTTATTTATGGTTCACTTGGGGTTTTTTTTGCTTTTGCAAAAAATACTTTAGGGTGAACTCCATCTGGCCCTGCAGAAGTTAACATACCTTAGGTTAAGGCGTTTAACTCAAATTTTATGTGTGCTACTATCATCTTGTTAAAATCAATCATATTAATTATCCTCATTGTTAAACTATATTGTTCTACTGAAACAAAAAAAGGGTGCTGTATCCTTCAATCCACTACACATCATCTATTATTCACTCCCTTTCCTGCTCAGTAATGGGCCTCTATTCTCCTTTTTTCCTCAGACCACTGACAAACTCTTAGATTTGTTGTTGCCTCCTTTTCTATTTAATTTTAGTTTCTCAGTTTGTTTCCAACTGAGCAAGAGATAAAAATCTCTACCGTACAAGTTTTCCAGCAGGTCTGGTACCCTAAACTCTGCACGATGAAGCCATGGGACTCTGCAGCATTGTCTTCATCTCAAAGGATGACACAGCAAAACTCTTTACAGCATCAATGAATGTTTTCTATGCTGAAAGGCTTTAATTGATATGATATACTGGTATTTCATGAAACAGCTTTAGATGCTATTGTGTGCTTTACTACTTCCATTCTGAAGTTTTTCTATAAAGGAAAATGCTACAGTTTACTTTGTCTGATGTTAAGCAGCAGAACCTAGCAAATTGCCTATAGTGATGCTGTTGCCTGATTTGTGTTTGCCTCAGCTCATACATGGTGAGATAAATGTATAGTCTGTATGACTGATCCACAGCCCAGATAAGCAGGGATACAAATGAATCAGAATATGATGTCTACCTAAGTTAGCCCTACTGGAATAGGAAGTGAGTCTGAACAGAACTGTCTTGACGCATATAGCTTAATTGAGTAGTCGTAATATTATTATGAGTCTGCCCTCCTTCATTCCTTCCTTTTCCTTGTGTTCACAACTCTCTGCTGTGTAATATTTGAAATAGCTGTAAACTTTGCTCTGTGCAATCCATAAATTTTACTAGTTCTGTGACGAGCCTGATAGTTTTTGAGCCTTATAAAAATATGCAAGAACATAAACAAACATAAATCTGACTGTTCAATCAGCTGTGTGGACCATTATGATACTGTCTAGTTATAGAGCCAAAACTGTGAACGGATGAGAGAAAAATTTTGCCAGATGAAGTGGAAAAGGGTCTGCCTTTTGGCCAGGAGGATCTGTTTGAATTCACATATGTGAAAACCAGCAGAGCGACAAAGCATTCAGTAGCCACAAACACTGTAACAGTATTAATGCCCTATCTAAGCTACACAAAAGCTTTTTGCTACTTGGTAGTGTTTCTTCTACTTTCCTTACCATAATTCAGCATTGATGTTTTTCCAGAAGTCTTTACTTTCCGTGAACCCAGTTTATTTACAAAATTTTAAAAATAATACAACAAATCTTCCGCCTACCCTTTCTTGATAAGAGGATCTTATGCTTTTGTCTACTGAAGTTACAAGAATCTTCCTACTCTGCAAGGTTATATGACCTCAACAGCATCGCTCAGAATGTGTCTTTGTAATTTTCCAAGAACCAAATTCAAGTGCAAATACATTCCTCTGCAGTCCTGGGTGCTAACCTCCTGTCACATGACCTCTAAATTGAGACAGCTTGGAAAAAGCCTACTCTAGTTTTAGGTATGCCCAAACCATTACTTCTATCAAAAAAGTAAACTGGTGTTTTACAACTGCAGTTAATTTCTTCTATAGCATTTTTGCTATGTGGTGCATGTGTTTGCATTTCACAGTGCAAGCAGTAGAAGCTGTGGAGGCTATGTTAACAGATAATCTCTCTACTACTTTTCAAATGTAGTTTTATTTTAAGAAAAAAACATTATCTTTGGAAAATAAAAAGTGTGCAGCAATCCATATAAAAATTAAAAAGGAGGGTAGTTCTACACAAAATGCAGGGAAAAAATGAAATCAACAGAAGTAACAGCATTGGCATAAACATAATTCGCAAAGCAGGTGTAACTGTTGTAGCCTTTCACCAATAACAGGAACAGAGGAGAGAACTCTTTGGCACTTGTAAAATCCAGACAAATAGTGTCTAAAATATCTTTCCCTTTCTGTCTCTGACTGTAGAGATCCTATTGTAAGCATAATTTAAGTCCCATTTCCATGGTCCCCAAACATGAACGTGGAGATAGAATTCCCTTCATACACTGATACACATTTTGAAGCTGTTTAGATACTTTGCTCCAGCTACTTTTAGTACAAAATATTTTGAGAACCTTATTTCTGTGTTTGATCAGGAGCGTTCATCTACAAGTCTAATCTTAATCAATTTATAGAAGATCTGTTCCGTGAATCTTTCTGAACCATGTATTTAGTATATGGTGGCTTGTGATTAAGTTGAAGTTTACACAATGGCCACGTTTAAACTTCTAAACCTGTCATTCTGTTTAAGTAGCTCTACCCCTTCGCATTTCTTACCACTGTGTAAAAGTAGTCACACCTCTTCTCTTCCAGTACCTGTTGCAGCCTTAGTTAATTTCTTGAACATGGCTGACCAGATTTTTTGAATACAGTATTGCAGAAAAAGACAGATACAAGGAAGAACACCTGTCCTAGAGGAAATAATGTGTTGTTCTTGCGTGAGAGAGTTTACTGCAGTATTCAGAGAGGTGAACGGCATCTCCCCTACCCTGCTGAGTGAATTGTAATGTAGATTTTTTAAGGATCGTGTGTATCTTTGCTATCCACCTGGTGACAGACATTTAATTACCAAGCTGAGAGAAAACGTAGAAGCAATTTAGTAGATTAGAGTGGACCAACAAAGACATTTTAGAAACGCTAGTGCGATCTTCACGTTCTGCTTCGCAGGCCGAAGGTCTGCGAAAAGGCAGCTCTTCCAGCAGGTGGCAACGACGCGCTGCGGGACGCGGGGGCGCGCGGGGGCTCCGCGGGGTCCGAAGAGGGTGGGCAGAGCCCGGGGCTGCTGCGACGGCTGAGTGACGCTCCAGTCAAGTGAGGTGATGAACCAGGTCCAGGGTCCAACCAGGGAGTCCAGAAGCAGCCGGGATGCAGGTGGGCCTGGGGACAAAGTTCTAACATAGTCCAAGGTCTCTCTAGGAGGTAGGGCTGGAAACAAGGCTACAGCATAGGTCCAGGGTCCATCCAGGAGTCAGGGACAGAGAGAGGGGACTGGAAACAAGCTACAACATCCACCCAATGGGCCCATCCAAAATATAACCCACCTGAAGCCTAGGTCCAGAGCCATCCAGGAAATGACACAGAGATAGAACTGAAGGCAAGTCATGTCACTCAGGCCTAAATGGAGGTTAAATGGAGCACTCAGGACCTCGGCGGAGGATGTGGGAGGGAGTCCCAGGTGAGATTGGTCAGGCCAGATAAGGCCTATTGGTGCACTTTAGGCCATGACAGTAAGACAAACTACACAGCAATTCTCTTTACAGAGACATGTATTCCAGCTGTGTTCTCACTTAAGTCTCTGAATCATATGGCTACAGAAAGCATTTCTCTAACTGACTCTACAGGTGCAAAATCACATGTAGCTCTCTGGGTATTACACCCAGAGAGATAAATAGATTTTTAATACACAGTTTGCAAATGCAAGCAACTATATTGCAGCAATGGGAAAACTTTGAGTATAACAAACATCAGAGATCTGAGGTAGGCATATTATAAACAAACCCTAGACTTTTCCTCAGTTCATGTACACTGATTGGCAGGTGACTTCCATGTCACTGGACTATCTAGCCCCAGAAATATTGCTGAGCTGACTGCATTTATTTGCTCAGAGCTGGTCCAATATTTCCCAGCCAGGGAAGAGTGCATCCTGTCTTCTCCCTCCCACAGAATGCTGATTAAATAATTAACTTCATCCTTCTCCCCAGCAAACAAAACCCCCTCAGTTTGGTGATAGCAACAGTGCAGATTTTAGGGCGTGAAGGTAAGGGAAGGTGATGGGAGGGATCAGTAGTCTTTAAATGGCATATATGATCTTTAATTGTGTAAAGAAGAAACTGGTATTAGGAGTCAAAAGGTTGTATTACCTATGTGTTTGGCACTGGTGCACCTCCTACTGCAATATGTTGAGCTGTGGGAACCACTGTGCAAGCTATTGAAAACCGTAATCTCATTATAAAGATGGGGTAACCAGTTCTGCACACTGAAACCAGGTGAGGCATGCTATTGATTTATGTGAAAGCATTCTTAATTTTTTTCTCTAGTACTGTGAATCTCATTCTGAATACATCTATTGCCTGGTTTTGAATGTAAAAGTATGTTATGAAAAAGTCTTCATTGAACTGTCCAAATTGATGCCCTGATTCCTTTCTTAAACTTATGCTTTATTTAGACGTGCCTATGGCTTACAACTTTTTCAGAATTTGGCAGACTGTCCTGGTTCCGTCTGGGACAGAGTTAACTTTCTTCCCAGTAGCTTGGGGGGTGTGCTGTCTCTTGAGTTTGGTATGAGAGGAGCATTGATGGCCCGTTGATGCTTTGGCTGTTGCTGGGCGGTGCCTGCACCTCGGAGACTTTTGTTTTCTTTTTTTGGCCTCCCATGCCCTGCCACCTGCAGGGGAAGCTCCTGGGGGGAGGGAGCACAGCCGGGGTGGTTGACCTAGCTGGCCAGTGGGGTATTCTGTGACATACCCCATGTGACATCATGCTCAGTATAAAAACCGGAGGTGGGGGGGGGGCTCGCCCCTCATTTGTGACACGCGGTCGGCGAGCAGTTGCATTCTGCATTGCCTGCTTTGTATAGTCTTATTATTGTTCTCATTGTTATTATCACTGTTCTACTTAGTTTTATTTCAATTATTAAACTGTTTTTATCTCAACCCGCAAGTTTTCCTACTTGTACCCTCCCGATTCTCTCCCCCATCCCACCGGAGCGGGGGGGTGAGCAAGCGGCTGTGTGGTGTTTATTTGCTGGCTGGGGTTAAACCATGACACAGACCATGTCAGAAAAAGACGGTACAAAAGGCAACTCATTACTTGCATTTACACTGTAATGACTCTCAGTTCTGTGCTCAGGCATTGCCTATATTAGGCTTCATGTGAATCAGGTTGGCTCAAAAAGCCATATTGTGTTCGGCCTGCAGTACCATACAAATATAAATATACTACTTCTAGACAGAGGCAAATACGCATGGCTGATGTACATGCACATGCTATCTAGAGCTGATGCTGTCACAGCAGTTTCTGTGCTGCACTCCAATATGCACTGAAAATAGGAAGTGTGTTGATCAAATCAATTGTTCACTAGTCCTAAAATGATAAGATTTGACACTGGGATTTTGGATTTTGTCAATTAACTTGGCTCCATGAGCATTGAGGCTAGCATCCAAGTGCTGTAGTTTTGTGTCGCAACTTAATCCTCGTCTTGCATGTTGTTAAAAACAAACACACTCCCCCCCGTCGTGTGTTCATTCCCTTTCCTAGCATAAAAAGAACATCCCCTCCTCTCTTCCAGTTATGATCGCGGGTACGTAAATATGTATGTTATAAAATATTATGGTTCTTGCTTTAGAACTGATAGTTTAGATCTCTGTACTTGATTAGCATCTCTGTCTTCAGAATTGCTGCGCCTCTAGCAGGAACAGATCTGCAGATTAGATTAAATTACTGAAGATTAAACAGACTATTTGTAATTTTTGGTGTTTTTACTGGCTAGATGAGTGAACATGTGGATGGCTCTGTGAAAGAGCATACACTCTGCTGAGGGATGCTGGGACACTCAAGGGGCTATGCTTGTCTGGAAAGGCCTGTGGTGATAGAGAAAGACTTCTGCAGCACAGGATTCATGACTCGCAGGAGCACAGCAATACAGGAAAGACGGAGTGATAGGGCTGTGGAGCTGGAACTGACAGAGTTCGCATTGGGCAATTTGTAAGACGGTGCTACTCTGAGTCTAACCAACGTTCTCTATCCTTTGTTTACACAATGATCAAATTTAACAAAAGTAAACTAAAAAGAGCAAGCTTGTTTCTCTTGTCTCTGGAATTACTCTCCTCCTATTTGCTTACTTAACCAGGAAAAGATTTATGGCTTTATTTGGCCACTAACTAATGGCAGTCTCAGGAAAAAAGATTGCTTTCACAGGCTAGGCTTCTGCACCTTTGACCAGGAGTTTGCAGATCAATGATCTTAAGCTCTGAAGCTCAGGGCTGCGGGGAATGTTTCAGCATGCCAAATACCACTATTTGACACGTGCGTTTTGCTTTGATGCATTTGAAGCCACACTGCGAAGACAAGTCACCCTAACTCAGAGGGCACAATAGGTTGAGTGCTGTGTCTTAATGTTTGTGACTTGTTTGCTGCTCTTTCAAAATGAGTTTGTGTCAGTGCTGTGATACCTATACTGTTGAGAAACATGCAGTCTGATCTTCTTACCCCTCTTGAAATGAGCGTGCAGATGACTAAACAGCAGAATGTCTGATGGAGATACAGCTTCTATCACTTATTACTGGGAACACCAATACTTCACCAGAGGTACAGCTATTGGGTGGGCACTAGCAGAACTATACTGGTGCTCACATGCTAGACACCATGGGATAGCTCACCATGCTGGTCCCCCTTGGGTTTTTGAGCTGTAAAATACATCTTCATTCAGGAGCCTTCTTATCCCTTTTTCTGTTGGTGGTAGCAGCAGCACTGGTTTAGTGCTTTGATCTGCAAACCAGGGGGAGCATTTAGTTCTTCCCTCTCCTATTCCTATGATTTTTTCAAGCCAACTTTTACTAATGATTCATATAGTCAATGTTTTCTAAACTAAAGTTCTTTCCAAAGCTCTCAGACACTAACTTCTGAAAAATTGAAGTTTGCATTAATAATTCCTCTGCTTTATTTACTTCTGAATAATCATACTGTGTTAGTTCTTTTACTTTATTCACTTTAAGGAAAAAAAAAAAAACAAACCCACAACTAAAACAAAATCTTTGTCACAGAACAATTTCAACTCCTTAGTGGCTTACAAGCATTGCTTAAATATCTTCTGAAATTGTTTCCTCTGGCAAAACACAACAGGAAGAAAAGAAAGGGGAAAATACTGGGCACTTTGTTCTGGTTGCAGATGATACATATAGCGTGTAGTCAGTAGTCCCAGGAAATGAAAGGCTTCAAAGGCTTGACCAGAGCCCACATTATGGCTCCTTACTAGATGGTAGTTCTCTATCTTCTGCTGGAAGGATATATATCACACTTAGAGGCAAAACTCAGCTTTAGAATAGTTCAGAGATTCTGGGAGAAGCTGTGAAAAACCATAGCTTGAACCTAATACCAGTCTCAAACATGGCACAAAAAACCCCAAACAATAAAACCCCAAACCAAAACAAAAGCACAAAGCAAAAGGACAGAAAAATGGGCTTTTATACACTGCTTTTCTAGAAAAGTTTTTCATTGGCTGAATAAAAATGAGGCTTTGATTGTTCCAAAACCCTAATTGTAAAGCAGAGGCATTTTGTTCTTTTTTTCTAGCTACAACAACTAACATTTTCTATGGTACCTTTCCTCTTTGCATTTTTCCCATTTTATAAGTAGCTGCATAAAAGCAGCAGCAGCTCAAAGTTGTTAGAGTTTCACCTGGAGAACCGCTGATGCTGCAATATCATTTCAGTCTTTTAACCATCAGCCTGTCATCATCTCCAGACTCAGTTCTTATAGTCTTCCTGTCCTGGTCTGATGGACACAGGCAGCATCATATTTGATTTTTCATTTCTCTCAAGTATTTTCCTACTACATTCCATCTCTCTATTTCCTTTTGCTTCTCTATCTCATTAAGTTTTGTGCTCTCCCTTCCATAGCCTGACCTGCTGCTCCTTACTCATATCTGAGTATAATTGTTACCATTCTCCTTTTGCTAATATTACCAGTACAGAATACCTTGTTAACCGAACAAGATTTTATTAAACTGGTTCAATTTCTGCGCAGACATGTTCATAGGCAAGGGCTGTCAAGATCTGAGAAATTTGAAGTACAATTGATCTGACAATTCCAGGAAGTATCCCTCTGATTCTGAAGATTTGAAATTTGGGACACTACATCAAGCCACACTAGGGGGGTCTAAAAGTTTGAGACCACCAAAATCCTTCAGGCATGTGGTCTTGTTTTACAGATTTTCTTCTCCAGAGGAAATTATAGCAACTGCTAATGACGGTAACATCACATTCTTCTCTTGCCATTAGATTCTGGTATAACATAAAAAGCATCCTTGAATATAGGTTTTACAAGATAAAAAGCACAAAGGACCAGAAAGGGGATATTTTTCCAGATATCAGAAAAGCCCTTACAACACTGAAAACAAATCACTGCTGGCACCTCCTGTGGCTGTCACACAAGTTGGATGTGAACTCCTCATTCTGATGCTGCTTTTCTCCCAGATGAAGACTTCCCACAATAGTTCTCTGGCTTAGCACACGTTTTTGGGAAGGGTGTCTCGATCTACTTTGTTACTTATAACTGAAATCCTTCTTTGCATTGTCAAAACTAATCAGTTCTAACAGTCACCAGAGAGACAAGGGAAGCACACCCAGAGAGGATGAAATGAACGTGTGTGACTGTATGTATGCATGTCCCAGCTAGTATAGATGCATGTGTACACATCTCAGTATGCTTGCTAAAAGCATGCTTGTTGAGCCCTTTAAATCTAGGAGATGTAACTCAGACTCCAGGAATCTCCTTGGTGGGTAATCAATTATATATAGGATTTTCTGTGTGTAGGGCAGAAAGTAAACTTCCAGAGATTTGGCTCAGAAAGGCTGTACCTGTTGAGCAGATAGGCAAAGGACTCATCAGTTCTAGAGAAATAATAAAAGCCCTGGAAAGGCAGTGCGCCTGGCCTGTTTTGTGATTAAATAAATCTCGTTTGTGCTATTCTTGCTTTTCATCTTTCTCCATTAGATCAGCCCAGCCACTTAACCTTGGAATAAATTTTTGTTAAAATCAAAGCAGTACATGGGGCTTAGTTTCTGCAAAATAAAAAGTTACAGCCATTCAGGATAATAAAGAACAAGGCCTGATTATCTTTAAATAGTGCAATTATAAATTCTGATGAAATCAGGAACCATTTGAAGTCATCAATATCATATTAAGAAGCAAAATTACCCTCTTTAGCAAAAATTGTTTATCATGGTTTTATGAAGAATCGTACATAGTTTTAAAATAATGGAGTTTAAATCATGGTTCAGCACATTGCAAATATTGCTGCTTCTCAGTCCAGCAGATGCTAATGTTCAGGATAGAGTAAATGTTGGGTTAATCTGATTTGCAGTGAGGAAAGAACTATCTACCAAGAGCAGTACAGAGCTGTTGTCTCACAAGGAAATTTGGAAAGCATCATCTTGCAGGGCAGGGAGAGGCACATAATTCCAATAACTCTTCCTGAGGAAAAACAGCAGGTCTGCTGCTGCTTCCTTAGACTAGGGGGTTGCTGGACTTCTGCTGCTGCCAGGAGGTTAATTTAGGGAAGGGCATCGTCATGTGTCTCCTGAGACTGCAGATGTTGCTGGAGTCAGGCCTTGCCATGCCTGTAGGGGTAGTATTTGCTAGCCAGAGGAGTTGGTCACAATCTTCTTCTGAAGTACAGAAATTGAGGATTTACCTGAAAATGATACATATTTGTAATTGTCTGCACAGTCACCATTTAAGCCACTTGGGAGGACAATGTTGGGAGATGAGAAGACAGCACAAAGGCCTTTGCAGGCAGTATTCCTCAGGGAAGGTCACGCTGATCATTCTGATGTTTGACAAGACTATTACCGTTGGAGAGCTTCAGTGGTTCAGCAGGAATCAAACCTCCTGTGGTATCATTGTCACACAAGGTACAATAGTCACTACTGCTGAAGGACACATTTGCTGTCTCCAAAGATTCCTGAAGCGTAAGGAAGTCACCCTTTCCATGCTGTGACTGAGATGGATAATTCCTTTCCATGCTAAGGCTCTCAAGGTTGACTTTAATTATTTCAGAGATTTTCAGGCCAACTGTATCATCAGCATGGTTTTGTGCAAACAATAGTCCCAGCCTCGCTTCTACTATCTCTTCTGCTTTTATGTACCTGCTGGGGACATACTGCTGGCTTGGACCTGAGGCAAATACAAAATTTTCTTCTGCAGCAACCAGACTTGTGCTTTCCATAGGTTTCAAAGAGATCTGGGAAATCAGTTCTTGGGTGTTTAGATCAGAAACTCCACCTGCAGTCACTTTGTTTGAGTTGCTGGCCTCTTCTCTTCTGAGTTGGCTACAAGCCTCATTAGGTCCAACCCAGTCCTAGTGAAAGGATCAGTAAGTTCAGGACGTTTTGCTTAGAGTTGGAATTTGCAAAATAACCGTTCTTTCTGTGTGGTTTTGGCACAATAATCCAGAGGTTTAGTGCAAATCTACTGGGCAAAGTTAGAGTAATAGGGTGGAGAATCTAGCTGCTAATTTCACAAGATTTCACAAGAAATTTTCAAGATTTCACCTCCAGAATATACTGCAAGCTGCTTGTCTTGCTTTGGCTTTGCAAAGGCAGGGTGCACCTTTCATGTTCGGCATGGATAGGGAATGAGTGACTGGAGGGGGTTTATTTCTAAGGAGAGAGAAGCTGGACAGAAGCTCTGGTGGTGTAGCTAGTATGTGGAGGCAGGAAACTGAGAAACTATAAACTCCCAGGAAGACCAGAACCATGTGTCAGTAACTCTGCTCGGGAGCTAGAATGATTAATCCCAGAAAAAAAATCCTCCCCTCATGAACTGAGGGTCATAAGAAAGAAATGAAACTTATTTCTTACCTTAAAATTCCCGTTGTGCAAATTATAGAGTGGCTGAAAGAAAGCAGCTGGCGTGGGAATGTTAAAGCAGGAGAGGCTTTTTGCCCTGAAGTGAGAAAACAACACTTAAAATAAAAAAAAACAGGCAATTTTTCTGTATTCTGTCTCGATGATATAGCACACTGATTAGATGAAAGCCCCACACTTATGTTAGAAAGATTGCATGAGAAGCCCATTTCACATGGCTTCTGACATCTCATGCAATTGTTTGTCTGCCTACTGTGCATGCATTTAATGTTTCTAGCCTGAAGCACAATCTTAAAAGTTTCTGAGGAATGCTATATGCCGCAAACTCAATACTAGCCTATTACTCATTATATGCACTGAGCTATTTATGCATTTGTTTAGTAACCTGTTTGATCTAAACCACTGTTTCTGGAAGTGTTTTAGAGAGTTCTAGTTTCATTACGTTTAGACAGAGAAATTCTGCCAGACATCCTGGTTCCCTTTATTAGAGTGTATCCTGCAAAAATATTTTATTATATGGACATCATGTATTCTGTTTCTCTAAGAATGACATGTATATGGAGCGTAATAATGTATGTCAAGGCAGAAAAGGAAGAGGTAGGAGATTTACCTTTGCTCTGCCAGCATAAAAAATTGCAGAGGATGGTTCTAGAGACACTTTTTTCTCTGTACAACTTGGTCCCAGAACCTAAGAAACACTGAATCTGTGTCAGTGTAGTCTGCCTATATTGGTATTTTACATACTGACTACTGCCAGGTTTGTCACTGACATCAGTAGCTTAACACTGACATCAATTTAACTACCTTTATGGATTGCTGTGTACTTGCACTTGTAATTTATCTACATGAAACTTAACAAAAATTCTCCATGGTTTTAAATTTCTTTAGCTCCAAGAGACCCTTTAGCTTAGTTTGGGTGCCACAAAAGCACTTTGGTCTCCTTAAGGATTGAGTAGTGGGTCATTAACCATCATCAGCCAAGGAACGTGTCATGTCCCAAGATTGTCAAAAGAGCTTTTGAAAATGATTGAGTCTGTCCAGCAGAAACAGGAAACAAAAGGGACATAAGGACACTTGATATACCCTCTTCAGGCTATAAAGATCAAGGGGAACTTAATGAAAAACTATAACATACCTTGAAGAAAGCTTGCAGTTCCAAAATAAATAGAGTAGAGTGCCAAAACTCAGAGGAATGAACAAGAACTGCATAGTTCTGGTATTTAGGATCTTTTCAGACAGTTTTGGTACACCTAGGAAAAAAATCAGCACAAAAATAATTGATAAAAAGTCTGGAAGTCAAGATAGAACCCCAAATAACCAAGCAATGCAAATGAAACAGGCTGCTAAAGACCTCAATGAAAGTGATTTGGCTATGAAAACTTGAAGGAAGCTAGTTCTGATTTGAAAAGCTTCATTTTACCAGGTATCTTCCTTTTTTTTGGAACATGGACATGAAAAGACATGAAGTAAGGTAAAAACAACATTCTTTGTACCTGCTCTTTGAAACACTGTTGTCTGGCTCCACTCGCTCCACTGACTATGGTACGAATCCTCATTTTCAGAAACTTTGCAGCGAACTCGTGCAATGTAAGCAATGCCACTGCGAAGCTCTGTGGCTTCAATTTCTATCTGTGGCAGTGAACTGGGTGGTGTCTTGTTCAATGCGATCTGCAAAGTATTACAAAGAATTTCTGTTAACAAGGCCGGGCAAAGGGATGGTCTTTTAAATATTTTTTTTTCCCCTCCTTTTCTTTTCCAAATCCTCTTTTCTTGGATGCAAGAAGAGGGCCTGCATGATGATGGATGACTTCTGAATGCAGGGTTCAGGAGAAGATTTATTGATCTTCAGTATTGATGTTTTATATAAAGTCTTTCAGCCTTGATGTGGGAAAGCAGAAAGGCCAGCTTAAAACAGTCAGCTGCCAGAAGGCCCTGAGGTGAGTGGCAAGGCCACTGCGCCCAAAGAGCAAGGCAGTATCAGTGTGTGTCTCGCCTCATCCAGTTACCTCCCAGGACATGCTGTACTCTTTATACTGCAACTCGTATTGAAGAATTTCAACGAGGTACCAAGGCACACTCCACCATATCTGACACTTGCTGGCAGTGACGTTGCTCTGGATGTTCAAAGGTGGATCAAGTTTGACTGCAAATAGAGAGGTAGGTTTTTTCCACAATATTTGGGACATGAACACCGCAGAAGGAGATGCATGATACTAGGCTGACTAAAGTCTTGGAAGATAAAGCTGGGTCTAAAGACTGATACTAAGACCAGCAGTAGACCAAATTAGCTTACAGGGTAGGTCAGAACAGCTACAGAACTGACATAAATTAATGATAACTCCACTAGCCCCTGGGCATAGTCCTGCAAGCAAAGAACCACTCTGGATGTCACATTCTGCTCTTCCAACATACCACTAATATAGACAGGCTCTGAGATTTCGAATACTAGAGCATTTCTCTGAAGTACCAGGCCATGGGACATTGAATTAGAGCCATGACTTCGATTCCTCATGACTTCATTTCTTAAAAAAAAAGCAACTATAGAGGCAATCCAATTGTACATTATCCATGGCACAGGAAAACATGATGCAGATGAGAAGTATGCTTGAAAGATGCTCCAGAGCCAGCCCTTTCTGAAGCCCTGGAAAAGTCAGAATGGAGAGACACTGGGACTGCATCCTTACTGGTGAAGTCCACACAGTGCACTCTCCAGGGATGGGCAGTCTGGCTTGTTTCCATTATTTTCACTTGCTGTCTTTGAGACATCCTTTGTTAGAGAGCATATCAGACCTACCCCAAAGCTGCTAGGCAGAGCCTCAGCCCACAGCTGCCCTGGTTCATACTTACTGTGCTTGCGGGGATTGTACTCTGGAAAGGTAATGTACGTGTGATTACGTCCAAAGAAGTTGCCTTGGAGAGAGATTCTATAACCATCTGTTTCCAAGATCTGACTGGCTAAATGGATTGTGCAGTGGTATTGATTCTGCATGCTCTCTCTGGCAGTCAGTTTGCAGCTGGCGTTGTGACCCTTTGACCAGAGGCTAGAAGAATAAAAGGGCTGAAAGTTTCTTTTAAGTAATATGATTAAGTGCTTTTCAGTTTATGGAAGATGGGTGGCAGCTTAGCACAGCACCACATTCTGGAAGAACATGAACCTCTTTAGTGCAGACAGCAGAGGAAGCAATGCTAAAGCTGGCTGGACGGCAGGGCTGAAGAGGGAGGAAGGAGACACCTTCATAACCTCACTGCTGAGAGCACCAAACCTCCCAGGAGCTGCACACAGAGCCCAGTACCTGCCCCTACTCCCTCTGAAAGTGAGAGGGCTGCTATGTGCTGCTGCCAGGAAAGCAGCTGGTGTAGGGGGGTAGGAGTGGGAAAGTTAGTTACAAGTGCACAGCACAGAGCTAGCAAGTTGTACATTAAAGCCTCTTTTGCTATGAACAAACCAGTACTGACAGCAAAACATGTCAGAGGTTGGTTTGTTGTTTGTTTTTTTTTTTTTTTTTAATATTCACAAGCTTCAGCACAGCATAACAGGATGAATGACAGAAAACATCATCTTGGGGAAATAGCTCCAAAGAACAGCCTTCTATTATTAAATTATCTAGTGTAGCCATTTATTAGCAAATTTTTTATGTTGCATGTGACCCCCAAATAAACTGGGATACCACAGTTTATCAACTTGCATTTTTTCATAGATTTAAAATCCAGTATCATTACGAGTTAGGCTATTTTTGACTTAACCTTCCCAGAATATATGAGGCATCTAATGTCAGGTTGGCTTACCCTTATATAATAGTTCACCAGTTATTGGTAGTCAAGATATTGTTATCACGTAATCTAAACACATACATCTCAAATTAGCTTATTATCCTATCACCTAGCAAAACTATTCACCTGATTTCTTCTGTTAGAGGAAAAATTATTCACATCATATTCTAAATCTGTTATTACAGCTTATAACTCACTGGACTGTCAAAATCCTTTTGTGTATATATATTAACTAATTTAGATTAACCACTAGGGGTTTAATTTCTAGGCAACAAGACACGAAGCGATTAGAAATTGATTAGGCAGTGTCATGTAGGATGGGCTCTGGAAGTCCCCAGATCATGGGGAGCAGAAGCTGGGATGGGAGGGCCCTCTGCGCTGAGGCCCTGCCAGAAGGGGACACTGGACGGACGGACTGCCCTGAGCCGGCACGCAATCATGCAGCTGTGTGTGCTGGACCTCTGCTGCACCCCGAGGCTGTGGGCCCACAAAAGGGTGCGAAGGGAGCAGCTTCCGAGGCAGCCCAGGTACGGCAGAGCAAGCTGTGCCACAGGTCTCCTGCTGTGGAGGGAGCAGAGCCCGTGGCCGGGCCCTGTCTCTGCTCCTCTGCGCTGTCCTGCCCACGCCAGGGCCAGGGCTGCCACGGACAGCTCTCGTGTGCAGCTCTTACTTGGTGAAATGCAGGTGGAAAGGTCCGTCGCCCACGGGCTCCTCCATTGCCCACATGCAGCTCACGGTAGTCACGTAGTTATTCAGGCAGCTCAGGCTGCCAGGGAACTCTGCAGAAGAAGGAGACCAGAGCTGCATTCGTGTATCACCTGATGAGGCCTTGCTCAGGACATCAAATGCATTACTTTACTGACACCTCATCTATCCTTCCTCATGATGTCCTTCCTCTCTTGTGCTGCACTTCGCTGCATGAGATGAGTGTAAAATCTTAGGGCAGGGACCAGGGCAGGGACTGGCAGTGGCTATGTTTTTTCTGCTGCCCAGCTTGTCCAGTACGTACTCAGTTCCCTAGACCTGGCATTGCCAGCCAGCGGTACCGGTTCCTGGGACCTGGGAAAGGGCAGTCACAAGATCTTGTGTTGCGTACTTTAGGGTCTGTGAATGGAAAATGAGCACATACACATGCCTCTCTTCCCATAGTGGACCTACTCCAGATCTCCTCTTACCTCTCCCTCTTCCTCCACCAAAGAGCAGCACAGCAGTAATGCACAGCTGGAGGCCCAGCTGCCACAAATGTCCTCCCATTCCAGACAGTATCTAAAATAGAACAATTGTCAGAAGCAGTTTTGTCAGTGCTTGTACCAATGGGTTGAAGCTTTAGCTACATGCTTCTGCCAGCCCTGACATAAGCTGACCTTGACTCTATCAGACAGGGCACCAACTCAGCTATATGATTTCATCTATAGGAACTGTTCTTCTCATGGCAGTAAATAGTACTTTGCACAGGAATCTAAAGTGCCAGCTGCCTGAAAGGAAATCTTTAATTCCTGCCATTTGATCAGGGGTGTGTGGGGGGGTTCCATCTTTCCTTTTTCCTGCATTTTTTGACATCTGGTTTATGGCAATTTAAGAGCAGCAGAGTGCCACAGTGGGTTGTAACAAAAGTTCATGTTTCCCCTTATCCTGTTTCTGACAGTAACTAAAACCAGATACTTAGAGAAAACCGTAGCAATAGAGGAAGCATAGATTATTTTCTCTGAGAACATTCTCAGCCTCCAGGCACTTGCAGCTCAGGCGCCTCCTGGAGCAGACATAATTCAGCATACTCAAGGCTTCCGTAGATTTTTCTCTCATGAGCTTGTCCATCAGCAGTAGTCACCTGCTGAAAGCCATCTACACCACAAATACTGCTGCCTGCCTTTAATGATGGTTTGTTCTTTCCTTGAGGGAGTTGAGTAACTGGTCTTCTGCACCTTCCCTTTCTCTTCACTAGAGGAACAAGTGCTTGACCTGCTGGTGTCACAAAACTTTTGAGGGAGCCTTTCTTCAAGCCACTTGGAGTTGTTCTGAGCTAGTGTGAAAAGGTTTGAGGTCAGGAACAAAAGCTGGGGTAGAAATGTGGGTTCTAGCCTACAGATTTTTTGTTTTAGAAATTCACCCATTTCATATTTGAACAAAACTAAGACCTATCATAGTTTTCTCTCTCTCAGACACACACAGACCTATACACAAGAAGCTACAATTCCAGGCAGATAACAAAGTTGCTCATCTGCAGTGTGGGAATTTTGGGATGATATTTCCTTCCCATAAGTATTTCTTTGCCGTAAAAGAAAACTCCAAAAGGCAAACCCAGAAAGAATAACTAATACGCCCCTGGTCAAAACACTCATCGGGGATATAGAATATTTAGGGCCTAGTCACTACCCCAATTTACTGAAGGGTTGGGTAAGGATATTTGAAGTGTATCTTCTGCAATATGGAACACTATCTCTCTACAAGGTTATGCTGGACTCCCTTTCTTTTTAACCAGAAATTCCATTCTGTGAGTTCTTCCCTGATGAAGTTTTCATTTAAAATTATACTTTTTTATAAGAAGTTTCTGATTTGATGATTTTCCAGCAAACAAAGTTTAATATGAAGAATCCTGACCTGATCTACTCAGCCATATATGATGTGTTTTTAAGATGCTTCCAGTTTGCAATATTTGCCGTTACCTTAACACAGCAAACAAGCCCAGCACCTCTGCAGGTAGTGTGCTGCTCTAAGGAGCCCATGACTCAGCCTGGAACCCAGAAAACATGGAATGAGTTTGTAGGCAGAGACCACTAATAAGTATAGACAAAAACAGTTACTTGAAAAATTAAAAAAAATATTGGAGGAACACTGTTTGTACTGCTTGCCCAACATGGACACTGAACTGAGCTCAAGGGCTGGGATAACGATAATGTAAGAATGTTCTGTCTTGAAAGAGCTTGGCTTAGTTATTGCAAAAAAGACAAAACAACCAAAATTTGCCAGGGGTTATGATCTCTCTTTCAGAAGAAGCTGGGGAAAAGGGATAGAGAAGTGTCAGGATAGGAGAAACACTATGTACAGCATTAGCACAAGACCAAATGGGTATAGCCTGGCTATAGAATAAGATCGTGGTTTCTAACCAAGAAAGAGTCTGAAGTAGTCTTGAATAGGAGTGAGTGAGAAAGAGCCTACGCTTAGGAAGGGTTGTGATATTTCAGTCATGAGGATTGTTTTACTGAAGGGATTAAATGATCTGATGGCTACAGTAGCAGGAGGTGGACTTCATGACCAAGAGCATCCTTCCAATCCCAGATTTCACAAAGCTAGACTGCAGCATCCACATATCAACCTCTTTCCTGTAATTATGCCTGCTTATGGTGTCCCTTTTCTGAATTAAATAGTAAAATAATTACAATGTTTCAGAAACTGATCAAGAGAAAAAGAATCTTTCTGGCTTCCACTTCACCATCTCTTCTTTTATGGGTTTTTCGTAAATATCCTGTTTTGCTGCAGATCTTCAGCGTGGGGGTTGTCGAGAGGAAGTGTCACCATTAGCTGATTTTAGCTGAGGGAGGTTGGGAGGCATGAAGTCTCTCATGCTTATCATTCTAATCAGGGTTGCATACGATCCCTGTGATAAATACAGTAAGATTGTCTAAATATGAAATAGAGAGAGCTGCATTAAGTAGAATTATAGATGTGCTTACAAGAACTTGTTCAGGCACACAAACAAACATAGGCCAAGATAACTAAACCAGGGCAGAATATTTCCAGGTAATTGCTACTAATTTGATAAACTCCTCCCCTTCCCCCCTGCAAGAAGTTCTTTGTTCAGTTCTGCAGTGTTTGAAACATATCAGACATTTCCTGGCTCTCTAGCTCACCTGGAAACAAATACAGCATGTTTAAATGCAAATTTTTGTGTTAGAAGCCATGAATGTTAGTCATAAGTAGATCATGGAACACTGAATTCTGAAAGGCTTATCAGAAAATGATTTGGGGACAGCTGAATGAGATTCTGCAGTACATTAATGCAATTAGAGGAGCTAACACACAGACTGTGGATGCATATCAATTAAAACAAATGTTATTGCAGCCACATGTAGCATTCATAACATCATTATTAGTTAATTTCTTCTGCTGGGATCCATACTTTAAACAAAAAGTTGCTGAAAAGATAAAAATAGTTCTGAAAAGGACTGTAGGAGTGATAAGTGATAACTTTCCTCAGAAATGAACAACTAAAGACCAACTAAATCTCTTTAACTTAATCAAAGGAAAGGTTAAGTAGCAATTTCACACCAGCCATAAGTATCTTACATGGGAAGAAGATTTCGGGTAGGAGAAAATTCTTTTTTTTTTTTTTTTTTTTAAATCTGCTAGAGAAAGATGGGAAGAATCCAGTAGTTGGACACTGAAGGTAGATACAATTAGACAGAAACAAAGTGCAAAATTTGTACAAAGGGGAACTACTTTTATTGCTGGAACCTCTTGCCTAAACATATGATCCAAGAATTGTAGTCTATAAATCTTAGTTAGGTATCTTAAAAAAAAAAATCCTTATCTCAGATGGAAGTCATGAAATTGATGCAAGACTTAGTTATAATTGTCTGTCCTAAAGTGATCACGATAGTGTTCTCCTCCTAACATCGGCAATCCTCAGCCTTGCAAAGGCAAATCTATAGTACATCCTAAAAAACTGGTTCACAAACAGGCCCTATCACTTCTCAATAACTGCCAGACACTTCCCAATTATGAAGAAAGGAAATAATTGTACATTTTGTAGTGTTCAGGGGAAATACCAATTGCAAGCATAGAGAGATATTAATGAGGTCATTTGAGTAATGTCTGCTGATGCTTGCAATGATTTTGGCCTTGCAAGAAAATAGCTGCAAACTTTGCTAGAATCCTAGAGATTCTACAATGCCTTTTCTCATCTTTCATACTCACTGTGCTTCCCCACCTGGTTCAAGTCACTCAGCTGTGGGAAAAGAATTGCCACATTACCCTAAAGTGGGCTGAGCTGATGATAGCCCAGCCTGACCACAGATGAAGTGTCTTGGCAAGTTCACAGAAGAAAATTATTGCTTTGGTGAAATTCTCTTCCTCTTATGTAGGTCAATATGAAGATTTTGATAGGCCATATAGCAAAACGGACATGGTCAATTCAAACCTCAGCTCCTCTTGGTGCTGGAGAGCAGGCTGCCATAGAATGGGACAAAAATGAGGCAAGTGCAAAAGCACTTTTCAATTTCAGTGAGAATGGATGGGTGAAAGGATTCTTGGTGACATAGCAGGCATTCATCATTCTTCCTAGCGACCATCATCTCTGAACACTGCCAGTTCTTTCTGCAGCAGGAGGAAAGCAAGAAGCTGATTATCAAGCCAGGAACCAAGCAGAAACCAGTAAGGTGCCAGCACCATTGCAAGGCAGCATCTCGTTAGCATGCTTTATGTCCAATGCTAGCAGCAAGTGCACTATTACAGCAGCTGGGGGACTGGAAGACAAATCAACTTCCTAGCCAGGCTGCTTGATGCTTCTTTTTGTTCTAATGCCCAGTTTCTGCAACACTGCTGAGTCGTAGCTGAAGGCAGAAAAGCCCTGTGAAAACTGTAGGTGTGGGTGGTGTCAGAGGAAGGGAGAAGAACCACCTTCACTCTGCAGGAAACCAAGAGACAAAATGTCTGAGAGAAACGATGCACCAGGTATGCTGCCACCAAGCCAGGTGTTGGTTCAGCACCAGAAGCTGACTGGTGACCTCGAGTTCCCAGGTGGTCTCAAGCTGGTTGCAATGGTGTTTCCATCCTTTCTGTATGTTTCTGGGGCAGAGTTCTTCTGCCTGTTACCTGCTCAAGGAAATGAGACCTTGCAGCCATGCCTTTCCTCTCCCCTCCTGCGTTTCCATCAGCTGCCTCTATTTCCCAAAAGACATTTCAAGTCATTTTAACCAGAATTTGTTCCACACATTTTTTCAAATGCTCTCAACAGCTTATCAACAGAAAGACAGGTGATCGACTGTTATTGCTGTATCTGTTTGTATTACCAGAAATCCATATTCAAAGTTCTGGCTAACCCCCACATTCGGGGTCCAGTAGAACACACAATAAAAATACGGCCTTTGCTTTTAAGAATTTATAGAGTAAAATAAATTATTTGATAGATACCTCTGAGAGGGGAAGTAATACAAGAAGATGACAGCACAGTCTCAGCATGTGGGTAGCCTAAATATCATCTGGGCTTTAGCAACTCAGCAAAGCAGAGCTTTAAGGAGAGACTTGAAGAATGACGTTGAGGTAGCTCAAGAGAATTGTAAGCAGCACCTTCAGTGTGTAAGCAGTAGTATGGAGGAAGGTTAGGAGGAGCTGATTTGTTGATCTAGTGGGAGGTGGAAGCTGGCATCATAGAAAGAGCTGACTTCTTGATATGGAAGTGAGAGATGACAAGAGGACAAGGAGAGGCTGTCAGTGACTTTGAAAGTGGGGACAAGAAGCTTATGTTTGATGTGATAGAGAAAGGGAGATAGAAGAATTGTGTAGAGAAATGTAATGGGTTCAAAGTGACGGACACAAAAAAGGACCTTTGCATCTTCGACCTTTGGATGACTACAAGTAAGACAAGCTTTACAAAGGCCTGATAAAACATGAAATTGAAGTGTCATACAAGACCATGAGCAAGGATTTCATGTGGAGGTGTGTGCATAAGATTCTTCAACATGCTTGAGTACCCTTTGATACATGTAGTGATATCATATGCCAGCCCACAGCAGACAGCCAGGACTCCTAGGTTCTATCCCACCTCTGCCATCAACTTTATTTGTATAGAGTAGATTGTTTTGTCAGTGCAATTTTTCTTGTTGCAGCTCTCTCGTATGGTCTGCTATGCTTACCTAATCTTAGAGGAAGTCAGAAGCTTCAGGCTCTGATTTGGCAGTGGCTCTGAGGTGTTCCAAGATGTGCCCTGCTTGCTCTCCGTCCCACAGTAAGATACAATGAGTGGTGCGCAGTGGGAGCAGGCACAGCAGGCCTAGACCCTTGAATACTCTGTATCCATTCCTTACATCTTAGCAATTAGTCATAAATGACCAGCTCTCCCTTGGCCATAATTCCTTCCTTTGCTTCAATCTTTTCTAGAGGCAGCACCAACACGCACTAAAGAAAGGCAGGACACTGACTCACGCCTACGAAGTACAACAGTGACAGGCCTGTTGTGTCTGTACCAACATGCACATCCGTCCATCCATTGAGGTTAGCCCCAAGTGCACATTCTCCAGAGCGATCCATTGTGCTACTAAGTGTGGTTGTTTATCATGGGCACTCCTTCAGTCATCCCTGCCTACAAGAAGATATTTTGTAGGTCCTTTAAGAAAAATTAATGATCGATTACCTACCTCCTGAATATCTAGGCCTCTAAGCACACGTCTGACAGAAGCACATCAGGTGCACGTGGTAGACTCACATGATCAGCCTGTGAACTGCTGGAGAATAAGGAAGAAGTAGTAGGATTTCCTCATCTGCACAGATTATCAGAGAAAACCCCATATAACCCGTCTTTTTCTCCCTTCATCTTTGGAGACCCATTTTTCCACAATTTGATGCTCACAAACAGCTATGTACTTTTAGATTTGACAGACTTGGATCCCAGAGGCTGAAAAAAAGCTGCTACAAAGGATGACTACTGCAATAAAGCATTATTCATACACACACATATGTATACATATATATGTATATCCATATATATACATACATTTAAAAAAAACCCTTTTTTTTTCTGCAAAAGTCCCAAACATTGAGGGCTATTTTGGCTGGATTCATTTACATTCATCTGTTTCAGTCAGAGAGGTGTACCTAAAAATCATTTGTTCTTCTTTCTAGCACAATCCATATCGGAATTAAAGCAATACTGTAGTTTTGTGCTCAGCAATCTAGCAGAACAAAAGTGCAAAGACCCTTCTGGTGGTTTTATTGTTCTAGGTTCCCAGTACAAGAAACAATATAGAATTCCACATTTAGGTAAGGAAATTATTTTTCAATATCTTAGCTCAGTAGATGTATCCTATCGTTATTTACTGGCATGCATAGCACAGAAATATGTTAAACTGTCTTACCAGCTCAAAGGAAACTTCACTTTTTGCACTGCTTCTGTCCCTTGATAGTTTAGGCTGTGTGGTTTGATGATCAGGCAGTAGCAGCAGTGGCATAATAAAGCAGAGTTTACTGTGCCCGATTTTAAAGATAATCTCAAGAACCAATGAAAAACTGCTCAGATTATCAGATTGAGTTAAAGTAGCTGCATCTGCAATTACGCATTAGTGATGGAGAAACTGAGGAATTTCTGTTAAAGGGTTAACATTTAAAAGGCCAAGTAATATGCTGAATATAAAAGTACCTTCTTGCAACATTTATATAAAAAAAGGCCAACAGAAGAGCTCTGTAAGTGACTAAAGCCATTTCCTAGCCTTGTCTGAATATGAGGTGGGATTGCTTCCATCCAAGGCCTCTGCCCAACTGTGCTCAGACACCTGAGGCATCCCTGAGCTGCCCTGTCCTGTACTTCCTCCACAGCCTATTGCTGCACTGTGCTCAAAGGGGCAACTCTGGAAGCAAAGGCAAACAAGCATTGCAGTGCTTCCATGTCCAAATCCTAGAGTGTATAAGGAACAGATCTTTCCATAACCAGCTGCAATACTGCAGTGGTAGTGTTACAGTCAGGATCCATCAAGTCAGCCGTGTACCTGGATCTAGTGCCAAAGAAGGGGAAGAGAGGAGCAGGCAAAGCACAGACTGAATAACAGTCTGCCAGTATTAGCTTTAGGGGCCAAGAGACAGGAAGACAGGGGCCATGCAGAAATGGAGACAGATGTTTCCAAATTGGTACTACAGATTGAGTTACAGTACTTCTCCCAATACCTGCTTTTGGGCCTTCCCCATCCAGTAAGACTCCTGCCAACTCCCATGGGGCCCCATGGTTACCCATCTAAATGTATATTACACTTTTTATAGTTACAAGAATCCTGAATAGGAGCAGAAACAGAAGGCCCCTAAAATGCAAGCAGCCTTCAGAGTGTCATTTAAGCAAGTAACACCTGCTACCTCAGAACTGTCCAGATGCCTGTAGTTTGCCTGCTGCAGCAGAAAACATCTTGTGTCCTGTAGACACAAATTGTATCCCTGCATCTTCCCAGCCTACGGTCGCAGGTCACCATAAAGATGCTACGGCTGTGTAAGACCCACAGCTTTTACCCTATTATACCTACAGGGCAGACAGAAAAATCAGTACAAGAGTTAGCAGCAGTTTGGCTCAAACGGCAAAACACAAACTTCTTTTCCCAGTTTCCTTTAGTATTACTGTTCCAAAATACAGAGCAGTATTTCTGACAAGAAATCACAGCTCCCTGCAAGTTGCCTTTTTTCATACTTCCCCTGTACCCCAAGTGCCACTCAGCCCAAAGACCATTAACTGAACTCCTGCTCTCCGATGGCCGCTCAGACCCTTCTTTCATGTTTTCTAGGACCCATTTACACCTGTCCCACCATCCCACAATTAGCTTCCATCAGGTGAACAGTGTTTCTCACCAGCTGATTTGTGTTCAGTTGCATCTACCTTGAAGTTCTTTTTTCTTTTTTTTGTTCAAAGTGCTCCATTTGGATAGACATCCACTGTTTGTTTACTGTCAACCCAGTACCAAATACATATGTTTTGCTGTCTCCTCTGGTTTTGGATCACAATAGAGGCAAAGGTAGTAAATAGGAGAAGCATCACATTACAATGGAAGCTACTGGGACATGCAGCACTTGCTCCGTCTGTGCTGCATTCCTTGGCTTGTACAATAATGCGCATTTTTGAGCCTGAGATAGCCTCAGATAGACTGGGATTTCTCTGTCTACCTGCTTCTGTGCTTGGCTAGTGAACACATTGTTAGTCTATTGTTACCTGAGCATGTCAGGAGCAGCTAAGCAGATTCCCCTGCAGTGAAGGGTTTAGGCAGCCTATTGCAAACTCTGTTCTTTTAAGCAGGCCTGCTTGGCCAACCACTTAAACATCAAATGCCTTTACCACACAATTATCATAACTCTTTCCTGTGCTTCACACTGCTGTTCAGGAATCTGACACTGTGGGTTACTGAGGTCACGGAAGGGTGGAGTGAGACCTTTTAGAGACAGCTTGTTTGAGAGCAGGGGAAGCCTCCCAAAAACCAACAAAACATGGACTTGCAATGCTACCAATAGCCCTAGCAGTCCTGGGGAAACACAGTTTTTCCAAATTAGATATTGCTAGGTCAGGGACATTTGCAGTTTGCTGCTAGGAGCCACAGGAAAAAACCTACTTCAAACCCCTCCACATCCACAGTGTCAACAACTCATTGGCCAAAAGCTTAATTGTTACAGCTTGCTTCAAAGGGAACAGTCTCCCTTATTTTAATATCCTTATGCCACATGTCAAAGCAAGCTCTTCTCTGCCCATGAAGTCTGCCTCCTAGGGTGACCAGAGGCAACTTCTAGCCCAACATAGGAGCAAACCACCACCTTCTACCAGATGTGCAGATAGATAGTGTAGCAATGACCGAAACAGCTCCTTCAGCAGTTCTGGGGCCAATGATACTAACAGCAACAAGGAGCATGCAGAACTGAGATGTAAAAGGGCCCTAGAAAGATAGGCAAGTTTCCCCTCCTCCCTGAAGCAGCCTGGGGCCAGTTACCAATGTAGTTTCTGAAGTGCAAATAGCTGTAAGATGAAGCTACAGAAGACGGTGTTACAGGCCATCAGCGATGCTTCTGCCCAGTACACATTCGCATAGACGTAAGCAGGATGCAAGCAGACCTTGCAGGACAGTGCGGGGCAGGCTCAGCTCACCAACAAGGAAGTGGAGCTGGCTCGATCCTCTGCTGCCTCGTGGAGGGCGTGCAGGGTACTTGCAGCACAGCAGGGAGGATGCATAAGCACGCTAAGACAATACCTCCCACAACTTACCACAGAAGATGACAAGAAAAATGGAAAATAAGGAGGGGAGGAACCAAAAAACCTGATTTCTTGGAGCAGTGCCCAGGAAGCCCCTGAGCTAGGGGTGTATTGAGGGAGTAGTAACAACATGGGCAAAGCTAAGCCCTGTAGGTTCAAAATCAATGTAGCAGAGACCACAGCTGTACTGAACAATAAAACCAGGGATGTGGATGCATAGAAAAACCCTCCCAGCACTCACCTGTGAAAGAAACAGCTTCTCTTCATTACAATGCTCCCTCTTGTTTAGGGAGCTTTGAGATTGGCTAAAGTCTTTGTTAAGAGATGGGGGAGAGGGAAGAGAGTTTATTGGTATCACAGCCACAACAGATTATTACTGCACTGGAAACATATCATTCACCACAAAGGTTCTCTCAGTATAAAATCTTCTGGAGCCAAGCAGCCCATGGGTTAGTAGCACTGTGCCTACATAAGATGTGTCTTCACATTCAATATCAGTATTATAGTAATTTTTTAAGACAATTATCCTAAACAAAACAGAGATACAGAGATATCCGAGGAAAACATATTCACAGTTACGGTGCAAATAGCAGTTTCATGGCTGGTTTTATTAGCTAGCAGAAATTGCTCAAACTTTGTGCTACTGACCTGTTAACTGCAGCAGACCAGGTCCAAGGCAGAAGATGGAGTTGCAGGCACATCCAGGTAGGGCAACATTTCTGAAATTTCTGCATAGTTCTAAAAGCTGCCCAATGTTTCAGTTAATGTTCTTGGAAAATGCTGGGAGAGATGCTGATTCAGTAGAAAGCCCTGGTAGCAAGAGTTTGTCTAGAATTATATGTGTTTTGAGGACTTTTCTTTTGTAGACTCCACCTGGAAAGGCAAAGTCTTTCTGAAATCTGAGTTGCATTTGGTCTCTTGGACACACAGTTCTGTAATGATTATATGAGAGTTGTTTTTGATCATACCCCATGGGCAGGGCTGGGACCCTCCATAATTAAAAAACTATTACAGCTGGGTTTAAAGAGCCAAAGATATTAGTAGGAAAAGTAACACCACCTGTGTTGTTTGGAAAGGGTAGGGGAACTTTAATGTAACAAACATGCTTGCCACGGGTTATGCTTCTAAGATTCCATGTACATCCAAACTCTCAAGTCATGTGAGAATACCAGGGAAAATAATTTAAAGTTTTGTACTCTTTATAAGGCTTCTGTCAAAAAAATTTGCACACCTACATAAGCTAAAGGTACAGTAGCTTTTCTGCCATTATAAGGGGCTTTGACCTAGGATTCTTAAAAAAAAAAAAAAAATCATGTCAAGTTTGAGACATTAACAGGATAACAGGATAAGTGGCAATGGAAATAGGCATGTATTTCTATGGACCTAACAGTTTTCAGTTGTTTGCAATAGAGCTTACACAAAGTAAACTTTGTTTCTCTTCTGAATTTTGCTAACGCTTTGCTCCTGGCACAGTATGGAAAAGGTCCTACACTCTGCAAAGTAATATCAAGTCCTTAGTTTGTCTGTGTCCCATTGACAGGGCTGTCAGAGCGACAGGAGACCCACTGCTTCACATAGCTCCGTGGAAAGTCCTCCCCTTCCTGCTCAAGAGGAATGGACCCACAGTTGGTCTGACTGTTTTGCTCAAATTCACAGTCAAGTGGACTCCCACAGTCCGAATCCACAAAGCCACTGTCAATAGTGTCCAAATCTACGCAGATCATAGGGTAACTGTCACCAGGCCTTGCAATGTGAGGGAAGAAGTCATAGGAGCCTTCACTGTAGGAAACACTTTCACCAGCAGGAGAAGGTAGAGAAGCTGGATTTTCCAAATCCCACTGATTAGGCTGCAAACAAAGGGCTTCTAGGATGCTCCCCATCCCTCCTTCCAAAGCGCTTTTTACTTGCTGGTGGGCTGGGACACTTGTACTCCTCAGGTGGTCTGTGGACACAGAGCCTGAAGCAAGTATTTTGTCCTGTGTGCTCAGG
Source organism: Calonectris borealis (assembly GCF_964195595.1). Lineage (NCBI taxonomy): Eukaryota > Metazoa > Chordata > Aves > Procellariiformes > Procellariidae > Calonectris > Calonectris borealis. Next base: position 18,081,036 of record NC_134327.1, on the reverse strand, counting down.
TCAGCCAGATGCAAGTCACTGGATATCCTTCTGTCTTCATCATCAACGTTAACCTTGGGGTAACTGGTTTCTCCAGCGCTACTATCTTCCTCACTAGTATGCTCATGTCCCCTGTACAGACGGTTACAGTTGTACTGGCAGTTACAAGGTGTAAATTCATCAGCCACAGTCACAGTATCAATGGACAAATGCCCGTATGACCGGTCCTGAGTCCCACTGTTACTGTTCACACTAGACAGCAAGGACTCGCTATCCTGACCTTGGGCAGTTAGGCAAGACACACAAGGTTTGCAAGGCAGATCTTTTCTCAGCTCATGCAGCTCCTCCCGTGAGGTGCTGTTGGAAGGACGCATGGTGTAAACTTCTAGGACTTCTGGAAGGACCATTCCCCATTCAAAGAAATCAAAGGTCATTTTTGTATGGGATATACCAACCCACTTCTGCATAAAAGGATGTATGGGGTGGGGGGTGGGGGAGGAGAGAGAGAGAGAGAGAGGTCAGTATCATCAGGTTTGAGGTTTCACAGAAGTGACCAAAGTTCTTACCCTTTTAGAGGCAAAGTCAAACTTTAAAATCACTGACTCCTCCAAAATAACAGAGTATGAGATGCTGTTATTACCAGACACAGGCAGCTCCAGGAGAATTGGCTCAAGTAATTGAAAATAATTAGCTCTGAGAGGTTTGCATGGCTTTGCAGTTTTCTCTATGCTGCAAAGAATGTCACTGCCCATAGCAGCATTCCTTTGTGAATTAGCCAGAGGTCCCCTCCCAAGCCACCAAGTCCCCCCTGCCCTCTTGTCCTGGACACTGCTTCTCTCAGGAAGGATGGTCAGCTTCTCCCCCTATGTGCTGCATCTTTACCCAACACACACACATAGCCCTGCTCTGTCACTTCCCTCACCTCAGTTCTCTGGGAAGGGGGTCAGGGCAAGGCTCCTCCCAATCTTCTGTATGCAACCATGTGCCAGACCAGCCTTTTCTCTCACAATGACAAGAAGGAAGCAGGGGTAGGCAGGGGATGGGGACCTCAAAGAGCTGTAGCCACCGCCTGCTGCAGATAACACTTACTCAGATTATTAGGGAGTGCCACACATTGAATCTTGCCCTTCTGTATCACCATTAGTATTACATTCTGCCCTGTGCCATGCATTATCTCTAGATCATGAGCCCCTTGCATTCAGTCACATCTGGGAGTAAAGACACCTCTGGGTTTCTCTGATCTAAGAACAAAGTAAAAGTTTCTGTTCTTTTTGAAGAAGTCACTGAATCAGACACTCAGATGACAGCAAACTTCAGGCATATGCCACTAATGAATGCCAGTGAGTCCTACTAGAGGATTCTGCAGCCCAGAGGCTGGGCACAGCACAGACTCAAGACTTGGTTCTGCTCCCTGTCTGACACTTGCCTAATGGCCGAGCTGTGTCAAGGCTCTTCTAAGTGCACCACTTTCTGCTGTGTATAAAATAGGTGAGCTTAAACACCGTGAAGGCTTCTGACAGAATGCTGCGTGAGAGCTGGGTGTTGCCACAGCTGTCAGACTGCCTTAATCGTATCGGCCTCCTGTCCCAAACTGCACTCAGCATAACTAGACATGAGCAAAGTATTTGGGAAGAGAACGGCTTGATACAGCTTATTACCCTCTGACACAGAGCATGGAAAAATCTGCATTACAGCAGGAAGCGCCAAGTCTATTTTAATTTATTTTTAACCTTACCTACAAAGAGCTTATTATTACAGCTGTAATGGACGGAAAGGCACCTAAGGTGCAAAAGGCTATTTGAAGAAACAGCAGGAAATCCCTTTCTTAGAATTGAGCAGGCAGAATATTTCCTATTCCCTCTTGACAGTTCTTTGCAAATTTCCGCTCAACATGAATCTAAGGACCCATGTACACACAAGAGTAAACAATGTTCCTCTGCTTTCCCTTCTCTTTTTATGTCTTAACTTTTCTTCTAACATTTTCACTGCTTCCTACCCAATCCAGGACTGTTGTCTTCAGAGCATTACTATTGTAATTTACTGATCATTATTCACAGACGTAACCTAACCACTTGCTTTGATACAGGCAGGATGCAGTTGAATAAGCCCTATATCAATTGGTTTCTTGCCAGCCGAGAATGACAAGTCTGTTCACATATTAGTGATGTCACCACATCCTCTTGACACCCCCTCCCTGTGCATCTTGTGCTGTGGCTGTGTGGGCAACTGCTGCTTTAATCTGCAAATCTATTATGAAGTAACTCAGCTTTAGCAACTGAGGCTCATTCCCTTCCCAGCAGCACTGAACAGCCTAACTAGAAGCTAGCAGGAATGTAATTCCCACAGAACAGAGAACGCCATGGCTTCACCCTGAGAGGAGCACGGCTCTTGGCGTGCAGGGTGCTTTCACTTTCACTGTGAGCACTAACCCGTGACTCTCAGGAATTCCCACACTGAGTCCACCTGGTCCTAGTTTCTTTCCCTGAGAGCAACCAGTGCCACCTGCCTCCCAAGAGGATGCAAGTACACCTCTGGTGCAGATATGAGAAGCCGTAATAGGGCTGAAAGAGGAAGGCAGGAAGGAAGTGAGACAGTAACTGCAGGCTTCAGCTTGAATGGCACCCATCCAAGACTACTTGCTTAACCTAATTGCAAACGTCAGCCATGACGCAGTGGGAAAGTACATGAAGACCATTAGGGCCCAGCTGGCATCCATCTCCCAGAGGGTCTAAGAAAAAGCAGAAACAAAAAGCAGACACTGAAGGGTCTCTGATCAGTGCTGCTGTAACAACAGGAACTTGTTCAGAAAGAGGCATTGATGTCTGCACTCACATGCCAGCACTTTTACAGTTTGATAATGGCATTGTGAGCTGCTCTTCAGCTTAATATGACCATTATTTATGGATGGTCAATGTTCTTTTATTTTTGTATCCTGAGAACTCCAGCAAACTCTGCAGTCTTTGCAAGCCATTTTGTCACATGAGCAAGTTTGGCTGTGTTAAATGAGAAGAGAATTTGGGAGGGCTAGGCAAAGTTACTCAAAGACACTTCCTTCATAGGGAGGCAGCTGCACTGTACTATCACACAGCAGTTATTTGCCCCCAAAGCTCTAGCCTTCTTTCCAGCATGATATGCATAGCTATTGTCTGTATGAGTGACTCTTCAAAGAGAACTACAAGGCTTAAAGTTGAGCTTGTGTCACTGCAGAGGCTGGAGTGGGAGATCTGGCTCTACAATGAAGTCTGTTCCATGGCCCTGCTGGCAGCATGGGACTGGAGCTTTGGAGAAGTCCCAGTTACTGTCCTGGTATCCCTTTGTCCGCTCCCTTCAGGTTCCCAGGCTTCACAGATCACATATGAGCTCAGCTCACCCACTGAGACAGCACCTACAGGGAATAAGCAGCACAGACGTGACATAAAGGCCTTTGTGGCACAGAATAGACGCTGGAGAGCTCTGGTCCTTATATCTGGAGCCGTTTGTCATTCCCTTGAGATAAATTCCCCCTCCCACTGCCCTAATGAGAATCCCTTGCCCAAGATAGCATGATGAGCCTTTTAGTTCGACTTTATCATGTGCTCCACTTGCTTGTGTAGCCCATTTATACCTTGAAATCTCCATTATGCACCAGGTAAAGAGGTTTGAAAAAGGGAGCAGGGTCTGGGATGCAAGCCATCTTTTTCCATAAGCTGGAAGAGAAAAGAGAAAGGCTTTGGGGTTAAGCACACATTACAGATGCAAAGCAAAGCATCTCCAGATCCAATTCAAGCAGCTGAAATCACCTGCTCAGCCTCACAAGTTAGCAAGTGGCTGAGGATCCAAGGATGTCTTGTGCTGTCAGAGCCATCTAATGGCCTTTCTTGTGAGCCTCACAGGAGGTGGGGTCTCAGCCCTCAGGACTTGTGCACACAATATTCACGCTAAGGAAAGAGGTTCCAATTTTTTCCTTCCTGGAAAAGCACCAAGTGCTGGAAATGCATTTTCCCCTCAGGCTGGGCTGGCTCGTGGTCTGCACCTGCAGGCCAGGACTCTGCCCTATGCACTTTTTCTGTGGCTGTGGGCTGTGCCAGCCCAGTTGCTGCACCAGCCCGGCACCCTCCTCTGTGGCAGTGTGCAACCCATCCCTCTGCAAGGGCTCCAAAAAGGAGAGAGGCCCCCAGCCAGCTTTGGAAAGGGGCAGGCCAGCCTGGCTCCTGCTCCCATGTGGCAACTGCAGAGCACAGACAGGACCAGGAGAAGAGCCCAGGAGGCTGAGTGGCCTCTGCTCAGTCCCCATGTGCCACTGTCTTGTCCCAACCAGCTGAATGGCAGCAGAGCCCCAGAGAAAAGCAAGGCACTCTTGGCAGCACACCAGCTGGAGACCATACTTTGCTGGCCCTCACAGGCCCATAGCTGTGTCTGTGCATGGATATACAAGATGCAAGGAAGGCTGCATGTGAACACCCCATCTTTAACAAGATAGAATATGAGCATTTACTCCAGCTTCCTGAAGCATTCTTACCTCCGCTGTTTGGCCAGAAAGGTTGTGATTGAGGCAGTGATTGCCACGACAACACCAAACAACAGCAGCCATCCCATGCCTGCTGTCTGTGTCACTGCTGGAGAAAGAGACAGGATCATTCAGGCTCACCTTGCATTTCTACCCTGGTCAATAAGCAGGAGATAGTGAGGAGACACCCTCAATTTCTACCCCAGACATTCTGTTAGGGACACTGGGGCTGTCACCTGGGGCCCAGCACTCCAGACGTGAGGTCTGAAGGAGGATGCTCAGAGAAGACTGCATTAATGAAGGGAGCAGTGTATCAGCTGCCCTATGGCCTGGCTGCACCACAGACCGACAGCCAACATGCTTGGGGCAGGACAGCTCCCTGCTATAAAGACCCATGGTGTTTCTGACTCCTCCTCGTTTAGCAAGTCCTCCACAGATGATCCATGAAGTGAAAAGAGAGTGCAGCTGGCCAGAGACATGTAAAGAAAAGGTGTTGACTAGGTGAATGCTTGTTGGCTGCTCTCTGCCTGTGCTGGAAAGGAGCACCTTTGAGACCCAGAACTCAGATAACCCTTAGCAAATGAAGCCTGACCCTGCTGCACAGCACCATGTAATACTTCAGTTTGAGCTGCAGATCAGTGAGAGCAGGGAAGCTCAGCACATGCTGCTGACGTTGACCACAGTCACCCTGCCCTGCTCTATTTGAGCAAAGACTCCCTATTTTCCTAGCCTCTGTTCCACCATGACAAGCACCAGTGTACTTCTGCGCATAAGATACTGTGCACTCCCTGTGGAGTGAGAGTGGTGGCTACCAAACGAAACACCCATGTGCAGTATGACCAAACATCAGAGTCCAGACACAGAACTTAGCCCTGAGAGCAGGCTCCCCTCTCCCCTCAGCTGAAGGCAATTTTAAGCCCCAGTAGTGGAAACACCTCTATTAGATCTCCCCCATTTCTGAAAGCTGCAAGCAGGACCCTGGTTGTTTGACACTGGAAAGGAAGCTAGAGGCTGCACTCCTGCTGTGGCACCCAAACCTACAGCCAACCCCACCAAACCCTCTTCCCATGGGCTATGCTGTAAGATGGGCTTTGCAGCACAATGAGAAGGTCAATACAGACAGCCATATCAGCCCAGGCCTGGGGTTCATGTACTCAGTAAGCAAGCCAAACATGCCTCTCTTTACTAGACTATTTAGAATTTGTTCTAATTAATTAGGTTTGATTAGAGTTCTGGAAGCATTCTCTGACATTGGACCAACTGGAAGGGCAACAAGAGCTGGTAGTATGTACCGGCAGGGCTGGTTTTCAGTGTCAGCAAAGGACTCCATTCACTCCAAAATCCATGGTAGCTAGTGTCTTCTCGGGGTCTGGCTCTCACTTGGAACTCATACTCAGTGTTCGCCTGGAGTTCCCATGGCAGGATCACAAGTGTCCGTTTATCTTCATGGACAGCTTTAGTCTTCTGAGTCTGTGAATGATTGAACACCAAAACACTCAGGACTGGAGTGACTGCTCCCACCTTACCCTCACTGCTGCACAGTGAGGAGCCCTGCAAAGTAATCTCCTCTGCTTTCACGTTGTTTCTGCAAGGCCATGCAAGTAGCTGCATGGGGCCCTAGGGGATCCTGCCATGCAGGACAGCATGAGAAGCAAATGAACTATCAGCCTTCCCCACAGGATCCAGTACTTCTCAAGCAGCTTCTCCTCTCAATTCTTTTTTCGGTTTTGCCTGTTGTCAGTCCAGGCGAGCAAAGAGACACCTTTTCTAAACTATGAAAACCCTTCTTCTTCACCAGCGCTCCTGTCGTGGTTGTGCTGGCCTCCTCTTTGCTGGTACATCCTACTTGATGGTAAACTGACATCTCACTTACCTCCCAGGTGTCGGTCCTTCTCTTATAACGCAGCTGATATTCCAGCTCCTCATCCAAAAAGTAGAAAGGAGAGTTCTGGTAGATGGTTTCCCAAGAAATATTGTAACCCTCTGAGAACACAGCAGTCAGATTGAACGGAGGCTGTGGTTTGACTGGAAGACAGGATGGTGTTACCCTTCATAGCATTACTGCAGACAAGAGGTGGCCCAGCACGGTATCAGCAATGCAGAGCAAGTAGGGAGCTAAACTGCCCTGGTAGGGGTGGGCCCTCCTACACAGGACAGCATCTACAACATTCCTGCCTCTGAGGCTGAGCAGTCCTGAGCCATACACAGAACCTCACACCTCAGCAGCATAGTGAAGTCAGGCCCACATTTCTCTGAATATGCCTTCTGCCTGTCTCTGAGCCCCCTCATCACCTAAGGAGCAGAAGAAGATAGCACAAGGGGCTAATACCTCCTGGGACATGTAAAGAGTAGAGCACCTTGTTCTTCTCATGACATACGAGGACTCTCTGCAGTCATGGTCACTTGCACAGTTAGGGAAATACCCCTCAATGTAACAGAGGCATCATGAAAGGCTGAGGCTAGTGGACACTGCATAAACCCAGTGCAAATTCCTGTGTCATATGTGCCTAAAAGGCAAGCTTTTGTATCCCCTGCAGGGTGTTTTCATATATTGAAAAGCAGTAATACATAAACTCCAGCACTAGTCTGCAGGGTCTGTCACTGAGCTATGATGCCTCTGTATGGGGACATCTAGGAGACATGCAAAGCACCACTACCCCAATCTATAGTCTGTCAGTGGGGGGCAAGGGGCTTTCCTAAAATGTTATGGCATTTGTCAAAAAGATGACACTTCTCATGTAAAGTTTAATTTCAGAAGAATCAAAGCAGAAAAATCCTTTTTCATGTGCCTGCATGGTACCTGTCTGCCTGGCTAACCACCCCTTTTCTTCGCAGTTTGCTGCACAGCTCAGAACACATCAGCATTCCACCAAGTCAACTATATGATTGCACCCAGTCTTCCTCGTCATGCAGAAGAGATGGTTAAGAATTGCCCCAGAAAGGGAAAGTGCCATCTCCATTGTGTCTGGGACAGCTTGTGCCAGCCACAACAATGTCATGTTTGTTCAGGTGTCCACTGCAAAAGCCTCCTGGGACTCCTGTGAGGATATTTGTAGCATTTGCAATTAAAGCAATTCCAACTGCTCTTTAGATCCTAGCCAAGAACAAACACTTGCATAGTCTAGGTATGAGACTGGTCTAAGGTGGAAATTTATCACCTACTGCTTCATGGGCAAAAGGAATGAAAAGGCTGGGGCCAAACCAGCTCTAAGCTCAGCCTCAAGCATAAATGTTTCTGTAGTTTACAGTAGCAACAAAAAGAGCACAGTGCTCTGCGTAGACGAGTGCATACCAAACATAGCCCCCCACCACTGGCTGCCATGTGCCCTCCTTGCCCAGACTATCCTAGCAGATAGACATAAGGTCAGACAGTATTTATCAAATCCACCATTTTTGTACTTACTGTTCTCTGCCATATAAAAGCCTTTGGAAATCACGTGCTGCCTATCAGCTATCTCTGTAACATCCACCTGGACTTTGATATCGGCCAGGAGTTCAGTCATGTCCACAGTACACATGTACTGTGTGTGACTGGTATTCCTGGACAATTGCAAGAGACTGCAGGCGGCCACAGTATTTTCTGGATCTTCCTCAGGAACCCTAAAACCACCAAAACAAACAAACAAGTCCACATCTACCACAGGCTGTAGTTGGACTAATCTGTTGCTGAACCACCAGGCATAGAAATAAATAAGAAAAAAAAAAAGAGGCAACATGTTCAAATAAAAATTTATCTTTGAACTTTGACAGATTTTTTTTCCCATTCTACTTGCTCAGCTTAGCATCTTTGAGAGAAGTAGGAAAGTGATGCTGAAGTGTTTGTGGAAAGGAAAGGTGCTCACCAGGGCTGCACAGCCCACGACGGCACCCACTTCCTTGCTGGGGCAGAACAGCAGCCATACAGGGCTTGGACAAGCTGCATGAGCCCTGCCAGCACACGAGTGAAAGTCCATTGTTAACAGCAGCAAAGGGCAAGGTATTCCCAGGGCAGGAGAGAAAACAATGCCACGGAAGCCAGAGTCAATGTAGCAGTCAGTGGCAAGCAGTGCAGTCAGTGGACACAGGAACCAGGGATCCTTCACTAGGGGAGAAGCCAGTTGATAACTGGAGTGTGAAGTACTAAGTAAAAAACAACATGGCAACAAGAACAAGAATTCTACCTAACAAAGAGGACAGAAGGACACCGCTGTGCCATGGCTGCATTGGAAGTTCCTGCTGACTGCACTTTGCTCATCCTACTGAGACGTACCATGTTGCAGTGAGGTTATATGAACTGGCGCCCAAGTCATTTCTCAGGATACACGACAGGGTCTGTACATAGTCCACAAAACAAGTGAGGTTTTCACAACACGTAGCTGTAGATTTGGAAAGAGAAAACACAATATCAACTTCTATGATGAAGCAAGCAGAACTTTATATCAACATCCACAGTCCTCAGGGCTTCCACTAAATCTGAAAGGAACAGACCACTCCATGCCAGCCCCGCCGAAAGTCTCCAGTCTTGGAGCATAAGATGTGTTCCATCTCTACAGAGAGGCAAGTCATTGACAGCAAGATAAGCGTCAAACAAAAATCTATTAAAAATGCTGTGGCAGCAAATGGCATGCCAAAATACCAAGAAATGCCCAAATTGTGACTGAATTTTCAAACTTATCTCTGTCCCCTCTTATACAGTCACTATAGCAGAGTCACATATTATTTCTGCAAGAGTCCTAGCTTATTTAGCACATAAAAGAGGCATGATTACACAATCAGAAACAGTAGCATATTCAAACATTTTAATGATACCATTTCCTAAATTGAGTACTGTTCTTTGCTAGTCTAGTTTTCGTTTTATGACATCTATATGGCACTTTGCACATTTAAAAAAAGTGGTATTTTAGTAATTTTTTCTTTACCATTCTCTCTGCTTACTATTTTCTACAGCTTGATATCTGCAGCATCAATACTTTTCATGTCCAGCTCCAGAGGCTCAGAATATGCTTTTCATGGAATTTTGGCAAAAAAATATTGCAAATTTGTAGTTACTATAATTTCCATAAATCATTCTGATACTAAAGTGATAGGCACAATTTATTAATCACTTCAACTGAAACAGACTTCTAAAGAGAACTTGAGAGGCAATTGTAGAATTTACCCTGGTCATTAAGAAAATTAGATGATTTGAAAGTGGTTACAAAGCAGCATTTATGCTCTTCTAATTGTTCTGCAGGAGCTCTACTCACATACCAGCATCTGATATGTGCTGTACAAAAACACTGTTGTTCTATGCATAACACACTTAAGTTATCTCCCTGGATTTCAAGGCAGGGAAGATGGCAGTACAGTGAGAAATGTCTGCATTGGTGAGTCCTCTTCTGACAGTACCTTGGGCTGACAAGAGCCACCGCTATTACATTAGGAATAACTGAGCGAGGAAAGGCCTGTAGGAGATACAGCATGATATGCTGGTGCAAACCATGCCTACTACAATGACTATTCCTCTCTTACATGTACAGTACTACCCCTTTTTGATGGGAATAAAATTGTCATCATCTAGGGGAAGATCTCAAGGTTGTTACATCCATGCTTAAATCATGCATGGGTCCTCCCTTACCATCAGGACTGCCCCCAGCCTAATGGGAACACATTACTTCACAGCCATCAGGCACCCACATCCTCTGATGCTAATCATGCTGTGAGTTCACCTCCCTTTGTCATTCTGCTGCTTGCCTGGTTAGAGAAGTTGCACTCCCTGCTTCCTACCTTCCCTTTGTTGAACATGCTTTACGTTCAGAAGAGTTGTTTGCATAAGATGAAGGCAGGCCTACATGATATGCTCAACAACCACAATGCCTGATTTTACAGTTAAAGAGAATGCTGTATGCAGAGAACAATCAACATGGAATGCAAGCAATGTGTGCATTGATGGACCAGAAACATCTGTTCCACCCTCCAGATCAAATGACAGTCCTCACAAACAAGTTGTCTCTGCATTTACTGTCACAATGCACATCAGGCATGTCCAGTGGAGGGTGCAGCCTAATTCTAAGCCAGAGTAAGTTCAAAGGAAAACAAAGTCCAACTTTTCCCACTGACTTCACTCATCACTGAAGTTTCTTTCTAGTCCTGTTGCATCAGAGCACACACTGCTCTCCCAATATGAGGTCTGGGCAGCAGAGATTTGTGTACAAGGCCCCCTGCAAAGAGTCAGGATGGCGACAGAAGTTTGGGGATGCTTGCAACAGGCTGGCCCCAAGGGTGTACATATGCTTTATTAAAGTTATTCAAATTATGTGGTTGTCACTTTGTTTCATTTTGACTTTTTAATTTCACACTGACTTCAGGGTTTTGTTCTAAAATTTTCATTAAGTTTTAACTTTTCATTTTGAGGCCTCAGTAGGGCCCTGGTACAAGCACTGCTTGTTCCGGAGTCCGGAACAACATACTTTTTCACCCTTAGCCTAACTTTACTCTCCTACAAAAACAGGGTTATAAAACCTTTGCTTTCCTTTAGAGAGGGCAGCAAATATTAATAAGCAAATAAGCATTGCTAATTAGCATTCTTCTATGCTATTATGTTAATCAGCCAAATGGACTATTATTCCTAGGTAGCTGGTAAGCTGCAAGTGTATCTTTGGGCAAGAATCTGTTAACAAAATTAAGAGGCAGACAGCTTTTTACTGCTAAGGGAATAATTAAGTATCCTAAACCCAGTTAGATCTAGGATAAATTGTCTATCCTTGGCAAGCTTCAGAAACAAAAATCAAATACTTTTAACAGTAAGATCTAATTTGGTCCAAACTGAAGTTAGTACAGGGTAATTCCCTGGCTTGTGATACACAAAACTCAGACCAGACATCACAATGGTCTTGTATGGCAGGAAGATACAACTCTGAATTTGTCTTTTCTGCTAATTTAGGTTTGGAGCAGGTCCAATGCTCTGCCTAGAAGCAGCATGTAAAATGCTAAACTTGCACCTGTTCCCTGCAGACACTGTTGTCGCTTGCCCTTTTCTATCCAGCTGACCTGTTCAGAAAGTCAGCTCTGAGTCAGCTGAAGCTTGCATGGTAGGTAGGAACCAGCAAGAAAGGGTGAGTGACTGCACAGCGCAGTCCTGAGCAAACGGGCTTAGATTAGGAGAGGTTCACTCCACTGTCCCTGGCTGGCCTGCCAGCAGCAGCCAGAAGCCCTAGGGATATCCTGGTCTTGGCCACCAGAACCTTTCCTATGGCAAAGGGGTTTTTTTGGGGGGGAAATCCTACTCTAATGTCAACAGGAGACATTTCAACTCAAGGCAGGCACTACCTCTGCACTCTTCCCACTGGTGCTGGTCCCCGGAGTGCTATGCAGTCTGGCTGAGCTCTGCCCAGCTGTGTACCTTCTTGTGTCTGTCCTCCACTGCCCATGGAGCCTCTTCCATAACTTGTTATCCCATGGAACCTTCTCCCCTAGTACCCTATCTTGTGCTTGCTGTCCCATGGCAACCTTGTGCCATGCACATCTCAGCAGAGCCTGCATCAACAGCCACCAAGATAAATCCTGTGGGTGTACAGCCCAGAAGACATATCTGGGAACTTACTGTACTGGAATAAAAGGAAGAAGGAAATACTCTGGAGCCACAGTTTGTTCCTCATGTTGGTTCTGACCGGATGTCCTGGGAAAAAAAAAGAAAAAAAAAAAACAACCAACCAATTAAAAGTTCAGCTCAGCCATCTACTCATACATTGACGATTGAGGTGGAATTACTTTTAGACATTTAAATGAAAGCAAGATTAAAGTGCCTAATTTAGGCAAGTCATCTAAGCTCTCCTGTATCTATCTGCGCCACAGGCTAAGGGGGGGACGATGAACAGCCCTGCCAACTGGCCATAAACCAGTTCAGTGAAATCTCTACTCCTTGCCAGCAGCATGTGCAAAGAGAAAGCAGCAAAGTGACTGCAGCCTCAGTCTATCCATGCAACAGGAAGGCATTGGGTTAAGTGCTAACCCATTTCTTCTTCATTGGTTTCCTGCAACTAGAAATGGCTTGCAACTAGGAGAAGTGACATTGCTGTGGCTTAAACATCTGTACAGTGAATTAGTCAAATAGAGTCTGAATATCACTGTGGGTCTGTATGAGAAAGGCTTGTGAGAACTCATTGTTTTGGCCTACCCATGGTTAAATAAGCATGGAATATCTAGATAAGTGACTCCAGGAAGGCAGACCAGGCAAAAAATAACAGCCTCCCATGTGGCAAAAAAGAGAATGATGTACAGCACTCACTTCAGGGGAAAGCTGTCCTGATGCAGTTCGGTGAAGAGAACCTACAGGAAAGTGTTCAGAGAAGAGGACAGCAGGATGTTTACAACAATATGAGGAAACAGCATCCCATACATCACACACAGCTCAGCCCACAGCCCCTGCTCCAAGACCAGGCCCTCAAGCCACATAACACATTAAGGCCGTGTTTTCACAGAATTTAACATTTACCGAAACACAAAGATGTGCTCAGAAAGACTTAAAATAAGCTCTCTGCAGAGTGTTAGCTATTGATATCCAGTACAGATTTCAGCACTGTTTTCTCAAGCTATTCTGAAATGGGCTAGGCTGCCTGGGAACAAGACTTCGGAGAAGCAACCTATATTATTTTTGGGACATACTTCTGTTGGCAGCAAGTTGCAAGGATGCACGGATAGCAGGGAGGGCCCACATGTCATGCCACAGAGCAGCAACATTGTCAGTGACTGGACACACAGGAGTGTCTCTGCAGAGCCCCAGAGCTCTGCAAAACCTCCTGCACTAGATTGCAGAGGCACTTGTGAAAGTGATATGGGTGAAGACTGGGCAGTAAGCTGCAGTCACCAGAAGATACCCAGAGCTCCTGGCAGGGCCTGGTGCAGGTCATGGAATCATAGAATCGTTTGGGTTGGAAGGGACCTTTAAAGGTCGTCTAGTCCAACCCCCCTGCAATGAGCAGGGACATCTTCAACTAGATCCAACCCGACCTTGAATGTTTCCAGGGATGGGGCATCTACCACCTCTCTGAGCAACCTGTTCCAGTGTTTCACCACCCTCATTGTAAAAAATGTCTTCCTCATATCTGGTCTAAATCTACTCCCTTTTAGTTTAAAGCCATTCCCCCTTCTCCTGTCGCAACAGGCCCTGCTAAAAAGTTTGTCCCCATCTTTCTTACAAGCCCCCTTTAAGTACTGGAAGGCCGCAATAAGGTCTCCCCAAAGCCTTCTCTCCTCCAGGCTGAACAACCCCAACTCTCTCAGCCTTTCCTCATAGGAGAGGCGTTCCATCCCCCTGATCGTTTTCGTGACCCTCCTCTGGACCGGCTCCAGCAGGTCCATGCCTTTCTTCTGCTGAGGACCCCAGAGCTGGACACAGTTACTGAAGGTGGGGTCTCACCGGAGCAGAGCAGAGGGGCAGAATCCCCTCCCTCGACCTGCCGGCCACGCTGCTTTTGATGCAGCCCAGGATGTGGTTGGCCTTCCGGGCTGCAAGCGCACATTGCCGGCTCATGTCCAGCTTTTCATCCGCCAGTACCCCCAAGTCCTTCTCGGCGGGGCTGCTCTCAGTCCCTTCATCCCCCAGCCTGTATTGATACCGGGGGTTGCCCCGGCCCAGTGCAGGACCCAGGTCCTGGGGTGCCTGTGCCTCCCCCACCACCAGCAACAAACACCCAGACAGTCACTCGGCAGAGAGAATGCCAGTGAGGCCTCTCCCACTTGGGGAACATTTGTGGTGTTTAAAAATTTCCCAGGTTTACTCAACTAATGAAAGCAAAATAAATTTAGCAGCCACCAAAAAGCCCCTGCAGCCCCACATGAGCTGAGAGACTTGCTCTCAAGGCACCACAGTGTCCAGATGAGATCAGCAAGGCTCACTCAGGAGGTGCCACAAACACCTCATGGCTGCAGCACCTCAGCCCTGTGGTGGGAGCAGCCATGCTGCTGCTGCCTCTCCTTTCCTGCCAAACATATCCTGCAGATGAAGCATATGCTCCAGCTCAGCAAGGAGCCCCAGGCACCCTGCTAGTCTCCCTCGCCTGCTGCGAGTGGCAGGACAGAAACTCTCCCCACACTCCAGCCCTTCTTTCTGCATCATACATTTCCTTGAGGAAGCACCTTTTCTTGACCCCTGTAGTCCCAGTTCTCCAAGTTTCCTCTGTATAATAACTATTGTCATCACCACTACTTCTGGTGGGGCAGTCCCTGATTATTAAGACACAGCCCACTGTCTAACCCCACCTTGTGCTCCCACTCATCCTTCCACTGCTCTCCTCCAAATTCTCATTCCTTTGAGGAAGGCACCCTGTTATCCTGCCACCTGAAACCTGCTCACCCGACTTCATGCTAAGACTGGCTGCACCATGAAAACAGATGCCCTCAAGATGGGAAGCCTCCTGATGCTGATGCAGCATCTGCTCGTGACTTCCTAGCATTGAGGGCCCTGTTCCTCGCAGCACGTTTAATAGAAGAGCTGTGCCGAATGAACGGGCCACTGGGGCCTAGAGGTCACTAGCCCTAGAGACATGATACATGCGATTGTCCCACTGCCTTTTTAAATCGTCCTTCTCCCTGCAAAATACCTAGAACCAATTGTTGCTGGGCTCAGAATATTTGGGGTCCCCCAGCTTAGGATGCCAACAACCTGCCCAGGTGGGCCTGTTCCCACCCTGAGAGAATGCACAGTCCCCAGGGCTGCTGCTGTTTCTCCGCAGGCCTTCGTGCCTTCTCACTGACTGTAAGCCAGCACACGCGCTGGACTGCAGGACGGACTCGTGCCATCTAGTACTGTGCCCTGCTGCAGAAGCCCATCCCAGTGTCACTTTGCTTTGTGACTGTCACGCTCCACAGTCTTGGTCACCCTGTAAGGCCAAGAAAGGCAACTTGCTGCCTCTTCTTCAGCAGAGGAAGGAAGGGTTGGGCCCTCAGACAGCTCTGCAGACCCACAGCTTGTTTCAGAATCCAACTGGCAGTGCCCCCAGTGTTCCACGTTCATGATATTTCTGTAGCCTCCTCATTTTACTCCCATTCCTGCCTAAATGAGCAAGGGAAGTCTTTGCTGCTTTTAGCTACTGGACTGTGGTTTCGATAAAGTGCCTTCCCTGTTTTCCTTCCTCGGGTTAGAGAATAGTACCATCAATCCAATGGGACAGGAAGGACTGAACAAGAAAGTCAAAGCAACCAGCCCAAGTAGCTCATCGGGAAGATGCCTTATGGAGATATCAGAGGCTGCCATTACACCCTGGAGAGAGGTTAAATACAAGATTGTAATCTAGAAGGAAGCTTCCTGAATAAGAGCACAGTAGCAAAAATAAGACAGAAAAGCAGTAGGATCTGCTAACACAGAGGAAGCAAGGAGACAATACTTTCACTGTCCCATCTCTTACCCTTGCCAGTGCCCACAGATTAGTCCAACACTTATCTCCTTCACTTCTTACACAGTTCTCCTACCTCAGTGTGGTGGGGAAGGACCGCTACCTCTGAGAGTGCCATAGAAAGTGTCAGTGCTATGTGTCTCTGACCTCCTGGCTGTGCTCCAGGTTGTGATGACAAGACATGGATGCATGGATATATGTGCAGAAGAGCTAGGAAAGATGCAGCTCTGCAGCAGTCTCTCTGTGGTCTTTGATGGCTAGAAGACCTCATGGCTTCAGAGATTTATAGCAGCCCCTGTTCTGAAGCTTCCTCCAGTTAGGCACTCTGCAAGCCTCAATCCCAGTCTATGATTAAGACTCCCACCTTTCCTACATCCTTCCATTTGTTACACCCTTCCCATTTGCTTCCATCTGTCAGCACCCTGCTCATGTGATTGTTCACTTGGAAGGAAGAATGGCGGTGGGCAATGAGCAGAGGCAGGAACTTATTCCCTGTCTGGCATTAGAAAAGTCCTTTCTACCACCTAATTTCAATTTCTCTGTCTGTGAAATGGGGACCCCGAGACAGCTTCATGCATCCTTGAAACCCAGTTACTTAATTCTTATAAAATGTCAAGCATTGTACAGCTGCTAAGCACCATTGCTGCAAACTCTGCAGTATCTTAGGGAACTGTGTGTGAGAGCACAGTAACAAAGTTGATTAGCCATTCATATAGATGTGCACATGTGTAAATGATGCTACAAGGTTTAGTACACCAGAGAATAGGAAATAGGACCAATACAGACACAGACATTTACGAAGATTATTTTTGTTAAGGATCTGGAAATATTGTGCTATAAGCTGCCAAAGATGGATGCAGTCTATGCTTACAATTTGAAGTGACTCCAGGAAATATATGCACTTACAAGAATTCTACAAAAAAAAAAAACTAATTAAGAACTCTGTTTAAGTAAGATAGAAGAAAAAAAATCTGGTATTTCCAAACATGAAAAAATACATGTCATAGCTACACCCGAGCAAAAAAGGGTGGAAGTCCCTCAGTCCATCAGTTATATGCAAAAACAAGCTTTCTTCTTGAAAAAAAAAAATCATCAATATACACTGTCATCTAATCACAAAGCTAAAGCAACAGAGAGACAGAAGGATTCTCTAGCTGTAGAGAGGCCAACAGCAACGACAGCAGGGGCACAAGGGCCACGTCAGCTATAGGAAAGATTTACAGTGAAGTCACAGATATCAAGCAGTAACAAACTGGCAGCAGGGAAAATGGTGGAAACATGGACATTACCTTGCCCCGTCCTTTCAGCTGTCCATTTCAGCCCTCCAACACTTCCATGGCTGGCCTGGCTAAATCATTACTGCGACTGCAGACACTGCATGCGCAAGAGCTGGAAAACAGGTGGATCTCATCAGCACTGAGTAAGAGTAAAGCCTACGTGTACACGACCAAGAGTTGTACTGTATTGGAATACACAGTGATAAATGGCAGCTGACGTCACCACTGTATCAGTATTACTGTGCCGATAGAAGGATGTGGTGAGCAGAGGAGGCAATGAATTCGAGTCCAAACACCCACACAACATTTATTACTGTATTGCTCTGCTCTCTCATGTGAGAAAAAGGTGGGAGAGCAGATAAAAACTTATAAGCCTCAGATCTAAAAGGTCATAGTGGGGCTGGTGGAGTTAAAGCCTTGCAGTGGGGAGGCATCAGTGTCAAGGCATTAAATGGTTAAGCATAACTATATAGTACAGTGTGTACCACATCAGAGTCAGCCAAGTACCACTGCGCTCTGCTTCCACCTGTCCCCAAAATGGCCCCTGGGACCAGGGCAACAGCACCAATCCCCAGACCACAGGCAGGGAGGTGGTCTGGCTCCTGCACAGGTGGAGGGGCCCATCCCTACCCTGATCTCATGCCTGCAGCTTGTGTCTGGGCTGGAGCTCTGCAGACTGCAAGGCTGACACTGAGGGGGGGTAGGTCAACTCACCTCTGCGTACCTTAAAAGGGGCTGCAAGGAGCCCAGTGCACGTTCCTTGTGTCCTTGGGCAAGAGGGAAAGGAGCAGCACTATGGAGGGGACTTGGCACACACAGCATAGTGTGCTGGTAGGAAGGTAAAGAACAAGGAGGTGGAATAACCCAAGCCGACTGCAGCAGTGAAGTGGGCACAGAGCAGCTGGCTGCAGGGTGAGCAGGCGAGAGATGTTCAGTCCCGAGACCTGCTGAGCTGAAGAGCCCACTGCCCCACCACACAGCGAGAGGAGATGCAAAGACTTGGCATAGCACAGCACAACGCAGCCAGGCAGCCTGCAGGAGCAGGCGCACAACCAGCACGGGCCAGCTCTTACCTGGACCTCAGGGCTCCTCAGATAGCTATAAGGGAAATTACAGATATGGGAGAGTCATGGCTGGTCAGTCTACATTCAACACATTTTTATAGTGGTTAAAGAACAAAATAAATCCCATCCCTCATGTAGGCAAGGATGCAGCAGTTGCAGGCCATAGAGGACATAAGATTGTCAGAAGATGCTCAAGACAGAAGGTCCCAGCTCCATATTGAGCAGTAGCAGCTGTCTCTCTCTCATGTACTGGTAAGATATTTGAAAAATAATCAGGAGCCTACTACTTCCAGCATACATAACATCTGTTTGAAAGGGAGAAATCCAGACTTAAAAGGCTGCTGATCCCAGTGTGGAGCAATGAATACACAGCCATGGGGAAACTGCTAGTAACAGTGCAAAAGAGAGCAACTCTAGTTTCTATGCTGATACGTAGGCAGGAACAAGGTGGGCTGTCACTATGTCAGAGGATGTTCCCAGGAGATTGTAAAAGTGTTAACAACATGCCAGACTTTTTGTAAAAGGAAGTAGGATATTCTGGGCTGTAAAGCAGGCCAGCAGGTCTAAACCAAAACTATTAGAAAAGTTAAAATGGGCTTCAGTTAATATACAACAAAAGGATAATAATACAGAACAATTGCAGCCTAAGCAGTTATACAGAAAATATTAGCGCAACAAGCGCAACATTCATTTTTAATGAATTAAGTTTGAGAAAAACAGGCATTTAGGTGCAATATGTTTAAATTTATAAAACAGTTGGTCTGAGAGTACCACCAGTATTCTTGTTTTAAAAATTAGCTCTATAATATCAAATGCATATTACTGCATGTTTTAAAAGTAGCATGGCTTGTGCCTGCCAGACTATCACTCTTTGGACTGATCACACATGCTGCCCCTTCCCTCCTTCCTCTGCACAATGGTGCTAGCACACTTCGGAGAGTCCTGTGTAACCGTGGAGCACAAGCTCCACCACTGTCCTGGTCTGCTATCCTCACAAGAACAAAGTATTACTGTTTGGGAAACGTGTAGCTTAGCTGCTCAGCCTATTTGACCCTGTGCTATCCCACACTGCACCCAACAGTGACAATCTCCATAACCCATAAGCAGCATAGCTGAGACAACTCTTTTCTAGAAGCTTGGGCCTGACACCATGCCTGTAAGTGATCCACAAGTGCAGAAGGAAGAGCTGGTCTCTCTTACAGAGATTCTGCTCCAAACACGATGAGGAATAGCTGTTGGGCTAAGTAACGGGATTTTCTCCATCTGTGTTGTAACAGTGCACAACCAGCACATGGGCCAGCCCAGCTACCGGCAACTACTCGGCAAGCATGGTCAAGAGCCACCTGCCTTGGCCTGAATGGTCCAAACCATCTGTTTTTCCCAGGGTGAGTCAGGGGCATGGAGGTGTTTACTATATAGAGACAGAGAGGTAGGACTGAAGGCAGGTAATGAGCCCTAGGAGAGGGCAGCAGTGGCAGTTGGAACTTCTTTTTCTAAGATAGTTAATTTTAATTTAAGGAAGTTTATCCTTCATTGACTGCCAGAATTCACATGTGTACAGTTTCCCTTCTGTGATGCTCACTGCTGGTGAAGCATAAAGCCAAGAGAAGCATTAAGGCCTGCCAGAAGGCTGGAATAGCTCATCATGCATGGATGTGTTGAAACTTAATGATTGATTCTTTTCTGTCATCTAGCACTGTGCCTATACATGTGTGCATGTGTATATGTGCAAGTACATGCATGTGCACATGTGAAACTATGCGAGCGCTGCAGTGTGAAGAGCAAGTAATCTTGCCCCTGCAGAGCAAATGCTTAACATACACTTAGCTCTTCAGTCCTGGGAAGCCCAGCACAATGTGACCCACTAGATCTCTGTCAGTGACTGAGAGGGACTGTATCCACCATATCCCGCCTGGGAAGAGCAGTGATGTATGACACACATGCAGGATCTCCAGGAGCCCTGATACCTGTTGCCACCTAGAGCACAGTACATGGATGCAACTCCTGCATGGAACAAAGCAAGTCAGTGGGCTCAGTGTGCAGTGACCATCTCCAAGAGCACACAGCTCTAGAGCTACTCTGTGCTGTGTGGGCACTGACTCCTCTACATGTGAGGTTCCATGGCACTTCATGGCAGCTGAATCCAGCCTCCAAGGTAAAGCACTTGGCGACCTGAAGCAGTTCAATTGCCATGGATTTATGTTGATTCAAGATAAGAGGCAACTACTTTCATCCAGCTGTAATCTCAGCCCAGCCTGTAGTGGCAATATTCACCAAGAAGCAAGCATGAAGGGCACACCGGGAAAGGCTTGGTAGATTCTACTAAAGTTATTGATGACTCAAAAGCATTTTGCCATGACTGGAAGAAGGGCAACTTCTGTATGATTTATCAGCAGGAATAAATACACACAGAGGAAATAACAATCAAAGCTGACAATTCCTTTCTCTAGAAGAGAGAATTAGTGACACTTGCAATTATCAAATTCATGATGTGGGGAAAAACCCCCACACAAACAGTACTACCTCTGTATTTTCTTCCTGTCACAATGGAATTAAAACAATATCCTCAGCATCGTCAAACATACAGACCTGGTATAACTCTAGGGTCAAAGGCACCTTTACTTGCTAGCGACATTTAGGAGGAAGATAATCACACATTACGATAAGTAATGAGTAAAAAATGGCAGGAGAACAGCTGAGACATGAGTAACAGTGTTCTACTGGAAGGGAAAGCAATAGAAGAAACCACCTCAAAGCTCAGGAAATGGGGTAAAATATGAATGAGCCAGGCAGAAAGCGTAGGTGTTAGTCAGCAAAGCAGCAGGTTGAAAAACAACAAAGCCCCCCAGCTGGCAGCCTGTGAGCTGATGCAGGATGCTGCACAGAGGAGGGAGGAGTGCATTGCTTTCAGTCTGGGGAGTACTGAGTGCCACCTACAGAGACCCCAGCACCCTGCCCTCCTGCCTCCCTTTTGCCATTGCCAGTTGTCTCTTTGTAGCCACCAACATTGGGCTCAGCCTCTTGTTTTCCCCAATATACATCAAGTCTGAACCCATTCTGCATGAAGGCTGTAGTAGGAGGACATCACTTTGGCTCCTGCCAGAGGAAAAGGGCTTACCTTCACAGAGCTGTGACTGTGTACGTCTTGCTTACACAGAGGGGATCGCACAGAGACTTGTGTCTTCTCTTAGGAAATCACCAGACACATGCTGGTAAACAGAAACAGGAATGACTGCGCCTGTGAACTCACCCTGACCATCTGGAACAGAAACCTACAGTCTGCTCAGGCTCAAACCCACCACCCTTATCTGCACCATGCAAAAATGGGCCCAGAGCATCTCCCCAGATGCCTCACTGCACTGCATAGATTCAGCCCAGAGGAAAGCATACTCTCCCCAAGACAGCCTCCACACCACCATCATCTGAGAGCCTAGACTCCTTTGGATAGCCCACAGGCAGTACTCTCCCTCCATATATTTGTCAGAGCCCTATTCCACAGCTGGGTTCCTGCAGCTTCACAAACTAAGCATTAGCCTTTTCTTGTCTGTTCAGCTGATGTGTCCCATCTTATCCACCCTCCCCTATCACAGCCATTCTCAGACCGGTCCCAGGTCACACCTTCTGCGTTTGTGCTTCTAAAGAGCACCGACTCTGCATGAGGTCAGCAAGTCTGTCACACATTCCCACAGTACTAAACTGAGTCAGGAGTGCTGGCAGAACTCAGTGTTCCTTTCATGCAGGTTGGCAGAAACTGACCCATTTAGAGCCAACATCTATCAGCTTATCCCCAGATCTTTGCTCACAGGGGTGCACCAAGACCAGAACTCTGCTGCTGGCATACAGCTATTTATGGCAAGAGCTTCACCTGAGCCTCTTGGATCTTTGTTTTACCACAGCTGTCAAAAATCAACATGCCCCACCCATGCTGCCTGGCCACAAGCTTTTACAGCAGGCCTTCCACACCTGGTGCTGGGTACAGCAATTGAGTGTGCCTTGGACAGCTTCTGGCATCTCTAATAGGGTTTTGTTTTTTCAGCCTATTAGCTATTTCAACCTCTGACTGTGGAAGCACTTTCAAAGCAAAAGCTAATGGCTCACATTGCATGCTGCCTCCACGTGGCAAGGAGTGAGCTGCAGGGGATGATAGCATGGCAGACCACAGACTCCAGCAGCATTGCTGGCTCCATCCCAAACCCACAGAACATGCAGTCCTAACACAATTAGTGGCTTCTCATGTCACTGGCAGGGATGTACCGTGTCTTTGGGAGAAAAGGTGGGATGGGGATGGAGGATGGACAAACAGGCAGAGTTAAGAGAAGCACCTTGCAATACCTTGGGGCATATTAACAACATTGTAGATAAACAGGATTTTCACGGAAACAGATTGTTCCAAAGTAACCAATGTTTCCAAAAATTCAAAATACATTTCTGCACAGAGAAGCCAAAAAGCTTCATGAGACTTTCTTGGGGCAGTCCAAGTTTTGCAAAGCTGTGGCTTTGCTATGATGCTGGTAGGAGTTCATTGTAAGGTGGCAGAGGCAGGAGCTTGTTTTGTTTGAGGCTAAAAAGGCCAAAACATGGGGTTATTGGCTCCACTAGAGCACAAGGACTAATGCGATGAAATTGTGTCACATCAGTGTATCTGCATCCAAATCAGCAATAGTAAACATTTACAGTGCTCAGCAAGAAGAGGAGTCTGAAGGTTGTTCCTACAAAGTGTAGGCCTGGGGGGATTCCATGCTCCACAGTGGCTTTGGTTGTGGTGTGAGGCTCTTGCTCGAACAAGGAAGCTGCTTGGATCCCCTCGTTGCTGTCCTGTGACCAGCTCTGCATAGCCTAGTTTCCATACTCCTTAGCCTGCCATTGTGCATGTGCAGAAATTGGAAAGTGATGTGCTAGGAGCAGCAAGAAGCTAAAACAATGGCAGATAACATGCAAAATAGAGACAGTATGGACAGCAGTTGAATATGTTGGTCTTTCACACTGGGGAGCACAGCTGGAGGTTTTTAAGACAAGTCATAAGAACAGCAAAGGTGGCCTGACCAGAAGTGGGAAAAATCGCTGATGCTTCTGGACGACAGTGTGTGTTGCAGGGGCTCAGCACAGCTCAGAATGAGGCCATGGAATAGGTAGCACATGCTGAACTATGCTAAACATCCCAATTCCTGCCCCTGTGGAGGAAACAAGGCACTTGATGGCTCTGTTGCCTCCCTCATGTTGTGGAGGAGCATACTGTGTGCTTCTGGAGCCCCTCAGCTAGGCAGTGGGAGAGCAGACCACCCAGCAATGAACTGCCCTGCATAACCTTCAAGCCCAGAGCCTGTCAGACACATGCACTGGTTAGTGAATGCAGCACAGGATGAGCCTGCCAGCGCCAGCTCCTCAAGACCTCTGCTGGCTGCTCACCAAGGGCCAAGAGCGCTGACTTCAGGGCCAACCACGGCCAGTGCAGACCTGGTTCTCACAGCAACTCTCTAGACCATCAAGACAAGAACTGGGGACTGGTTACAGCCCTGAGCCAGATGTGGAAATTCTACCCCAGAACGCAGTCCAGTGCTTTCTCACCCTGTTAGAATTCTTGTTGCTGTGTGGGTGGCTCAAGTGAAACCAGCAGTGGCTGAGCTGGGGAGAAGCAGCCAACCTCAAGCTCTTCAGCTTATGGCAAATTCCCCCATGTCTAAGAGCTGGGGAAACAGCAGCAAGTAGGAAAGTCCCACTGATATGTTAGTCACCGACTCGGTAACCTTCAAGCAGAGGACAAACACCACACCACTGTGAATACCCTGCTCTTATACAATAGAGCACAGACAGGACCATGGAAGCGGCTGATCCATCACTGAACTGGAACAAGAGCTCCTGGGTCTAGTGCAGTCATCCTTCTATCAAAGACAGGCTGTGGGTCACAGGCTGGTACTATACCAACTCTTGCCATTAAAATTCCCTCTCTGCATTCAGAATACAGAATTTTCGGTCTCCTGCACAGATAGTCAGAGATTTACAGAAATTATTCTCGCTGAGAACAAAAAAAGAATAAAACAGCTGCTCCTCCCACCCTATGCAGCTAAATGTGCCACAGCAGTCAGTTCCCTACTCTGTTCACCTAGGGCTGCAGCCAGTTTTTCTTCTCTTTTATCTTGCGGTCTTGATGGAGGGGTAGAAGGTGGCTGTGTGGAAATTTCCGTGTTGTAGAAAGCCACAGAAGGAACAGGATGGAAGCACGACAGTACAAGGGACAGAGCAAAGCACCTTTAGCCGGCGTACAGCAGCTATGTAAAGTTCCTCTCAACGTTGCTTTCTCAGCTTGTCAAAGGAATAAGAATAGTCAGGACTTAGCGGTGCTGCTGATGGCTGTTATTAGGTACTCTGGGAAAACACACCAAGGTATGGCAATTTAGTAAACTTTACCTTTGATTAAGTGTGTTAGTGAGGTACCTGGAAAGTGCCCTCTTCCTCACTCAGCTGTTTTTTTTCCTTTGCTTTGGAGCAATCTGCCTTGAGAGACAATAGTCCTGCAGCTAAAAACCAGACCGGTTCATTGGTCTCATTGCTCTGATTGTCAGAAAGTTCATGCTGAGCTGTTGCTTGACTTCTGACCTCATCACCGCAGTTTAGTCAGAGGGGACCTTGAGGGCTGTGTGCCGTGGCTGCAACATCTGATGAAAAGTTGACGGCATGACATGCCTGCCTCAGGCATAGCAGCATGGTGAAAAAAATTAAAATTCCAGTAATGTGTAATCATGATACATCACCATGTGGGAGCCCGGGGCAGACCTTGTACTCAGCAATCTGCAGAGGGGGGGGCAAATGATCTGTGTGTGTGTCTCTGCATTGCACGGGCACAGTTCCCCTTAGTCAAAAACACCTATTCTTTGTGAAAGCAACTGTATGCAAAATCACACTCTTTGGAAGCACCTCTGTCAGAGTTGCAAGCTGCACAAATCATGCTCCCTAATGAGTTTTCTATGGAAAAAACAGGGCTAGGAGAAAGCAAACTGTCCTCCCAGTCTCTATTCACTAAGGAGTTTTGTCACATAATTCCACAGTCAGAGGTAAACATTAGGGAGCAGGGTTTTGGAAGTCACAACCCCCTCATTTGGTTTTCTTACCCTTTGTTCCTTTGGCCATGTCACTGCTAGAATGCAACACCTAAAAGAACTTGTTTTCTTCAACAAAGTTTGTAGCTCATGATGGATAAGCGCTTGGACATCCTTGCGCCCTGCCTGAACAATGCAAGATACAGAGACAAGTTTTTTAAAAAGCTGATCCCTCCCTCACCCTAAATTAACTTGTCCGTACACCCAAGAACTTGACCCCACATCCTCAAGCTCCTCCTCCATACTAGTCTCACCCTCGTCTTGTGGTTATTTTTAGTTTTCCACAGGCAATGGCAAACCTTGTGATTGACAGAAATTTACCAACAGCTCTTCTGTACAGGTGCATATTTCCAAGGAGCTAGCACTGTTCAGAAAGAAGAGAAAGACAAAAAGGCAGGGCTGTGGCATTCTCTGCAAAGGAAAAGCAGTGTATCAGAACCAGTTTCTCTTGAACTGGGAATACACCTGCTTTTCTCAGGAACTCATTTCACTCATGGTGAGTCAGGTTGCTAACACTTGGTAGGCAGCCAGGTGAGAATGACGTGGAGGTGGAGTGATTGTGAGCGAGTAATAAATGGCATTATAACTAGGCTAAAACTTGGCACAAGCCTCCACTTGCACTGCAGTCTTACAAAAAAACCTGAAAAACACTGAAAATACACTTACTATGATCAGTAATTCTCTATCCTGGTAGGAGCCCTCCACTAGCTAAAAAAGACATGCTTGGGCGGTCCCACCCTTCAGGAATGAAGTTCCTCTCTCGTGAGGGTAAGCTGCCTTTGCAAGCATAGGCTGGTCCCCGGGAGGTGTGGCTCAGGCCAGTAGACCTCGCTGGCAGTCCTGGGAGGCAGCCCGAAGTCAGAACTCCCACACACTCTGGGCAGATCATCATCTTAGGCCAGAAACCTGTCACTTGAAACCTACCTGCATTTTATAGCCCTGCAATAGCTCCGGATGGCAGAAGCAGAGGCAGTGGAGGATGGAACATGAACTTAGCTCCCACTACAGTCATGCACTGTGCCTATCACAGGACACGGGTTGAGCTGGCCAGCTGCCCGGCCAGCCCCGGTGTTTATCACCAGTTCTGGGTTATGCAAAGGCATAGGAATGGGGCTCCCCCTTCTCGAAGAGTTAGTTTGATTTCACCAAAGAAATACTGAAGGGAGAGAAGGGGAAGAATACCCATGCACAGAAAGCCATCCAACAGAAATGAGCAGACAGGAGGGCATAACTATGCAGAAGAAAAATCAACCCAGGGAAAGGCAGACAGAACGTGGGGCTCAGCAGAGAAGTGCTGCAGCAAACAGCTTTTCAACCCTGGCCTGAGCAGACTTCTCCTGGCTGCTCCAGCCCAGTGCAAGCCTTCCAGGAGGATTTCACAAAGAGGACAAGGGAGAGTGCAGGAGCAGAAGGGGAAGAAAACACCACTGCCCCTCCCTTAACAGCCCCGTGCTACTACAGTAAACAGTGAGTAACCCATTCCAGGTAGCTGCAACAACTAGCTGTGGGTTTTTGCTTAAACTTGATTTGCTTGGATTTAGGGAAGTGAGCCGGCTTGCTCAGGAGGCAGACCATGGCCTCTATGCATCTTCCTGTTCCACCATTTCAGTGCGGGTTTTGTTGATGGTCCTGGAAAGCCTCTTCATCTGTCTGCCTCACAGCCCTCCCACTTCACAGAATTTGTGCTGATGTTAACAGCAGTGACTGCCCTCATGCAAAGAAAGAGTATTTCGATAGAATTAAACCTGAGTGAAAATAAAATTCAACCTGGTATTTTCAGTAAAAACAAATAAATAACATGTTCATCAGCACCTTAGCTACAAGCAGCAAGATCTTTCACTAACCACCACCTTAGTGAAAGTGAGCTACAAACCAGTGCCTATACAAATATTAACTGTCATATCTAAATACAGACACTTCACTGCGAGTCTCCTTCTAGGGCTTACATACCCTTTTTTACCCCTGCAAAACTGATGCATGGATACCTCTGCTACTTGCCCAACCTGAACTTTGAAGAGAGATTTGCAGTACAAAAATCTTACTTACAGAACACATTAAACCAGTTTCTGTGCTTAGCATTAGTTTCCTTCCTTATGAATGGCAATGCAAATAGGGTTTTCTAAATAATGAGAATACACATATGTATTTTAATACACATAACAGTTCTTAACTATTTTGGGCCACTGCCAGCATATTAGGGTGGAATTTACCATACCAAAATACATGACAATGCCCTAAAAAAGTTCAGAGTGGTGAGTAAAACTTTTGGAACAATTATCCAAAAAGAAGTATATGCTGCCTTAAAGCTGCAGGCATAATTCTCATTCTGACTGGACAAGAACAAGAAGCCAAAAAAATGCTCCATCAATTTAGGGAGTATGACCAGAAACTGGGTAAACTTTCTGGGAAAACACTGCTTAGAAATGTTTGATTCCATTTACAGCTGTAGAAATAACTCTGCTTGCTTCTACAGAATAAGAAACTAATCACCGATAATAACATTGCTTAAGCCCAAATGACAGCAATCTTTATTTCAGGTCTTGATTGAGCAAGTACAGAAACATATACCTCATGCTGGGACTAGGCACACAGGACCTCCCTCCTCCCCCCCGCCTCCAATAAATAAATTTTGGAAGTTGTGTGATGCTGTCAGTGCAAGTCAGTCACTTCCCCTTTGACCTGCACCTATGTCCCACTTCCAGGTGGGTCAGCACCTTCCACATCAACTTTGTGTGCTTCCCAAGCAACATACAGAGCCAGGGCAATAACCACAGGAGCTGTACTAAGAACTCCTACTTTATGCAGCTGCTGCTCACTTTTAGAGAATAATCACGGCCAGAGAAACTTTAGCTCTGGCTTCGCCCCCTGAAAAAGCTGTAGCTGCAATTGTTGGGTGCTAACCCCTACTGTTTCCCGGGGGCCTGCATCACACACCGGTTGCCAGCCCTGCAGCAGGCATGAGTGTTACAACCCACTGAATTCATGTCTGAACTGTAGCAACCCTCACTTCAGGCAAGATTGGAAGAACAAGCAACATTTCAGTTTGCCATATAGTTTATTTCCAAAGACTGGTTTGGTTCAGTCTTGGCAAGAGTGGCTAGGCTACCTTCATGTAGCAGTTGTCCTCCTGTGCAAGGGCTTGTACAAGTTTCATTTTTTTCTCATTCTTCCTGTTGTTTTCCCTCAATAGTTCCACCGGTCTTTTTTTAACTGAAGGTGCCAGTCTGGAACCCCCACTATGAATGGTGTGAGAACCAGAAGGACGGGAATCATCCACAAAAAGAGAAGGTGACAACTTGTCTAAGACCAGGAGCTCCAGGGGCTCTGCAGTTTTTCTCTCTAAGTTTAGCCCAATGCTGTCCAGTGATTCTTCTGGTAAGGTAGCTGCTGAGCCACACCTCCTGCCTACCGCATGCTTTATCACCTCTTTATTTTCCTCTGTATTTCCAAATTTCCTCAGGTGGTTGTGTGTGTGGCAGTGAAAGTCAGTATTTAGTCTGTTACTGCTGCTCTCTTGCATTCCTCTACCAGTATAGTTAAAGCTGTTAGGTTTCGTCCCCGTTATAGTTTTTTCTCTGCTGTTAAAATCTTGACAGTTCAGCTCTAACAAATGCAACAGCTGTTTGTCTCTGCTGGTATTTTCATCTTTGCTATCACTAGACAGCTCATTAGAGTTGATGATCCAAAGGCTGCCATCACTGGTGTGTGTGACATTCTCACCTGGGACAATGCTGCAGTCAAAACCCTGGACAATCAAACATACATGGTCATCTGTCCTCCGGTCAGGTTCACAGATTATGGCATCTGGAGGTGTTTCTCTCAGATTGTTGTACAAAAGACGAATGAAGGGTTCATACAGTGACTTAGAGATAACGTCACTGTCATTGTCACAGTACGTACCATTACATTTAACTGCATTATCAAAAGGTTGATAACCAGACGGTCGAGGTCCAATGGGGCAAGAAATAATATTGGCTTTCTTTTGAACATTTTGATATGTTATTTGCTTATGTATTTCTTCCTCTGGTAGGAAAGCTGAAGCACTGTCATTTGCACGTGTGGAGAAAGATGGAAAATCAGTACGTTCTGAACAAGTGTTTTGAAAATCAAGCTCAGTGCAGGGAGATCCATAGTTGGTGTAACATGTCTGACTGCTAGGGGGTCGATAAATTTGATCTCTGCAGCTAGGTTCTGGTGTCTCTGAAAACTCTGTCAAAGGTGGTGAGGAGCACACATCTCCAAAACAGAGAATCAGGCTACTGTTAGCCATAGGCTGAGACATAAGGGTATCAAAGCTCTTACAGACAGAGCTACTTGGTTCCTTGAACGCAGACACAAGAATATCAAAGCTCTTGTATGCAGAACCACAGGGCTCCACAGACGGAGACATAAGGGTGTCACAGCTCTTGTAGGCAGAACCACAGGGCTCCACGGATGGAGACATGAGGGTGTCACAGCTCTTGTAGGCAGAACCACAGGACTCCATGGATGGAGAGATAAGGGTGTCAAAGCTCTTATATGCAGAGCTACACAGCCCCATGGATGGAGACACAAGGGTATCAAAACTCTGGTGTGCAGGGTTGCTTATTTTGTCTTTTTTGGTCCCAAAGGATGGTTTATTTGGAGATTCCTGGATCAGGATACACGAGTCATGCTGACTTTCAGAACTGCATGGAAAAAGGCTTTGATGAACCATACGTTGAAGATCTCTTGCATCCAGAGAAGCAGAATTTATGCTGGAGCTCTGATAGCCAGATTCAAATGATTCTTCTGATTGTTCTGACTTCTTGCTGGCTGTACTACAATTGTAGTCATCTTGAGAGGCTTTGGTGAAAAGGGAGACTGTATGAGAAATATCACATGGCTGCTGACTCTGGGCTGCGCTTTCTTTCGGATTTTGCTGTGATGGATTTCCTGACTCAAGTTTCTCAAAGGTTTTATTCTCACCTGTGATGATGTCTGGGTCTTTATTGTCTTGCATGTTGTTTTCATCTGCCAGGAGCTCAATAAACATACTAGCTAGTGCATCATTGTGTTCAGTGTGCTCTCTGAAAGCACTGACACTGCTCTCACAAGGCTCAAACATGGTGATCTGGTCACTAGTCCCTTCCTGGCTCTCAGCCTCAATGTCTGTTAAACATTCACAGATTTCTATAGACTCTTCAACCAGAATTGTCTCAGGGGTTAACACTGCACTGCTGCCTTTTGGAAACCACTCTCCAGACTTGCTGTGGCAACTGCAAGATTTCGCAACATTTCTGATGTTATCTTTTCCCTTGAAGTTTTGGCTTGACAAACTTTGAGCCAGGCAGTTCTTGCAACTTCTGTTTTCGGAAGTCAAAAGGAAAGGACAGTTAATGTTTATGTAATAGGAAACTATTTCATGCTGTAAAGCAGAGGGTTTTTTTCCTTTATCTTACTTACATTTGGTTTTCCATATGACTCTGCTTTAAGTCATGGAAAGGGAACTTAATTTCATCAATGTAGCACAAAACTGAAAACTAATAAAGATACAAATGAGATTTAGGACGCATGTGAATTGTATTTAGTATCCCCTGCACTAGCCAGACAATAGCACTTACTACATATTCTACTTCTGGTGATCAGGAAAAAGTATTTTTTGCAAAGCCTTTAAATTACCTTGACATTTTTTACGACCAAATGGCTCTTTGCTGGATTTGGGATTTGATCCCACCATTCTTTCTTCACTCTGCAAGGGAAAAATTAAAATTGTTTGCTTTGACTGCATTTTGGCTTCATCAGCATACATTTCCCTCTTCTGTTCTCTCCCTCTTAGCCATCTGCATTGCAGCAACAGGAAGTGCTTGTTCTGTGCATCTCCAAGTGCTGCTTTTCATTAAACTAGTGCAAAGTTGTTTATATGTTTGGTGCGTGAGTGCTCTGCACAACCACAGTCACATGTTCTTCTAATCATGTTTGAAACGATATGCGAAACAGATAGGATCCCACTTTCACATTACCACTACAAACATTTTAAAAGAAATACACATATTTAACCATCATTACTGGAACTCCAGCAAAGACTGGGGTCCAAAACTGACAGACCCCATAACTGCAGCCTGTGTTGGACGCTATAACAAGCCCATTCTAGTAAGATTAATAGAGAATATTCAGTTACCTATTCAGAAAATGACAGAGTGCAACTGATTCGTGTTTACAAAACATTTACTCATAGAGAGCAAGATAAAGGTGCTGAGGAAAAACAAAACATTAGATTCCTGTACTACTGGACATCCAGCTAATCAATAGCAATACTGGTATCTGTGCAAACTGCTGCTCTATAAAACCTGTGAACAGTATGATACATACTTCATAAAACAGAAGTAACAAATGACAGATACTGCCATGATCAGTATGCAGGATACGGGAACAGCCGTCTGCAGAATGTCTTCAGCTGTTACTTGGTAATCTGTTAAATAAACATATACATTTACATGTGTATGTGCATATAAATACAAGTACTGGCAATACCAAATTCATTGCTCTTCTTTTGCACCTTAAAAAAATTGCTCCTTTAGAGGATGTAAAATAAAAGCCTCCAGCAGATAAACAACAGAACATACAGAGCTACCAGTGGCAATGGTGTGTGGCATGTCTGATAGGTCAATGCAGGTACTGCAGTCAGTTACTGTGAGTGTTATGAGCTGGGAGAGCCAACATGTACTGTGAGACCATTTGTCATCTCTCAGGGACAAACCTGTCACACAGTCCCTAAAATGGCATTATCATCTCCATTGTAGTGCAGCTGTGCTTCTTGTCCTCTCTGTTGCTCTTCAGAGATTTTTGTAAGCCCTCAGCCCCCTGATGGTTAAAGTATTGCTTAATTTGCAGCCTAAATACCTCTTGTTCATTTATACCCACTTGCTCTTCCGTCAATGTTGTTCTTTAGTTTAAATATCTCTTCTCCTTCCCTGGTGTCTACTTCACGAAATATTTATAAACACATCCCCTTTCAGCCTTTTTTTCACAAGGCTAAACAATTCAACTTCCCTTGGTCTTCTCTTCCTTAGTCTCCCCAGCAGTTGCCTTTTTATATTTAGGCTCTTTGGAAGCCTTTACAGATGTATCCACAATACATTCAAAAGGAGGAAGATGATGATTCTATAACTCTCCTCAGAGGAGAGCAGCGGGGTATATATGACATGGTTTATAAAACTCTACTATACTTTTATCAAGCTGCTATTCGTTACAATACTTACCATAGTGAAATTCAACTTCTTCACTCCATTCACTCCAGTAGGCTGGGTAGTCTATATAGTTACATCTTACACTTGCAATGTAATCATAGCCTTTCCTCAATGAGCTTGCAGTAATTTCAAAGCTTTTTGCCTGGTAGTTAATTGCTTTTACAGAAACCTGGAAAGAAAGTGAGAAAGTTCACTTTGATTTCTTTATGAGGTGAAGGGTTAGTGACAGCAATTAAATACTTAACAATAGTGTTATGTGTTTCAGCGACCTTTCACAAATGAGCAAATGAATGACTGTATACCTAATCTGCTGTGTGTGATACTGCATTTTGTTGTCATGAGCAGGTGATATTTGTGACATGCCACCATGCATGTTCTTCCCCTACCAGAAGAAGCCCAGTCCTAAAGTGCTGGATTGTTCAGGAGGGCGTCTGAAATGCCTCAAGTGCGCCACAGAGTCACGAACAGCCTCCAGCTTCCTGATGTCTAAGGAGCAAATGAAGGTCAGTGAACAGAAGCACTGTATTTTCAATCTCTGCCCTGTCTACTGTGAGCAGCAGACCATTTTGGGGTGGCAGTCAGAAGAGTTCCAATCCTTTAAAGCCCAGCTGAACCACCTTGGGGCAATGTGACCTGTGGCAAGTATGTGATCAGGAACTTTGTGGGACTTGCCCTTGCTGGCCCTTACACCATTATTCATGAAATGGTTTCAAGACTTTTCAGAGGACTTTTTAAACCTGAAAGCTCCAGAGAGACAGAAAATGAAGAGACTGGCTATCTCTTACCTCTGTCGGGTGCTGCTTCCTCCAGTATTTCACTTCATAGATGACTGGCTGTCCAGAGAGCATGGATGGAGGAGAGTAGCTCTCCTCCCAGCTCAGATTGAAATTACCATTTTCAACTTTCTCAATGGCAAGATTTTTGGGGGCCCTTGGCTTAACTGTGTGTTAAAAAATACAATTAAGGAGAACATGGCAATGGGAAAGCACTGATGGAGAGAAGCAGAGAGACAAACATTCACCAGAGACCAGAATCTCATCGCAGTCAATGCATTTAGCCCTTTCACTATGCTGTAGCACAAGGTTATAGAGGCCAAAACACAGCAACTGCAAGGTATTCATTAACAAGCTGGCTGAACAAACTGCAAGTTCAAACCTGCACCGGGTGCAGCTTTCAGCCTGGAAAAATGGGAACAACCTGCACCCTCACAATAGCTGTGCCGTGCGGTAGGCACAGAGCTTCTGACAGCTTCGCAGCCAGGCTTGTCCTGGCTACCTGTCTCTCAGAAACTGATGCAGGTTCCTGCTTATTCTGCTGATAAACAGCAGCAACAATCAAGTATTCTGAAAAGAACCAGCTCATCGATGCAGCTGAATGCCTGCCTAATCTGAGTCTTTGAGGTGACAAGTGTTATGAACAAGCACACTGTTCTAAACAAACTAGGTACCTACAGAGATATAAACTATATCTACGCTCTATACTGTGAAAGAGCAGAGTCATTAACTTTTTATCACTGGTTGTTATAATCCAACAGCAATTACTGTAAAAATCTCTGTTCAGGGGGATGATTCAACTAGTATCAAAAATTAGAGTATGAGACAGGAATGGAAGAAATTTCAGAAGGGATAGCCTAATATCTTTCTAGAAAGTGGAAGGAGTACATTCCTCTTCATCCTTGAATTCTACAGCCACAAGTAAAATGCACTAAAGACACATCTAAGACCCCAAACTGCTGCTGGCTGGCAGCTGAGAGGGTACCGCTAGAGGAAGAATCACTCTCTGCTTGCCCCATTACTTATACTCTTTCCTCAAGAATCTATTCCAGAATCAGGTTTCTAAGCCAAATGGATTTTGCATTTAAGCCAGCATGGCACTTTTCACCTCTGATAAGGAAAAATTGTTCCAGTGACATGAATGAGGAGTTAGCTAGGATTGCAAAGCCTGAAACCAGATGTCCTGGTGACAAAGTAAACAGTTTCTTACCAACCAGGGCTGGTGTAACACTGTAATTCCACATATCAGTCCCATTGAACTGCAGAGCTAAAATATACGTGAGGCCTGATACAAAATAATCCGGACATATTGTGCAAGTGCACCTTAAACTGTCTTTTCCATTCTCAGGGACACACACACGATTTCTGAAAAACAGGCAGAAAATTATGTGATGTTTAGACAGTGTGGCACACTATTTCTTGAAAAGGTGAAATCAAGCTTCCCAATGTGTAGAGCTAATCAAATGTGAGACAAACGAGCTCAGTTCCTAGAAACATTTAGCCCAAACAAATCCAAACCAAAACTGAGCTCCCCCAGACTCCCAAACAACCCACCCTCCCTCAACACTCCTTGGATATCTGTATCGCACAAATGAAAAATTTGACAGAAAGGCTAAGGATTGATCCCAAGATGAAAAATTAACACCCTTCGTCACACTTCAACCTCTGAAGGAGCGGACTGACAGCTTGCTAGTATAGGAACAAGTTTACTGCAGTGTACAAAGTGAGGTTATTTGAATGTCTGTGTGGAGAAATCATATGGAGATGAACAGGAGAGCCCAGATGCATCTTCCTTTGTAGGACATGACGACTGGCCCTGCTGCAGAACAGGGACAACAGTCTGTGCTTGAACATGGAGTTAGACTGTACGCAGAGATAATTACCTGGGCTCCAGGGGAGAGTACCTTTCACAGAGGCTACAGACTGGTAAATCAGGTAAGATTTCTCCTGAACGAGGTAAAATTTCACATGAAATGAAGGTTGGGTAAACTTATGAGAGTCCTACCACTCCTACAAGTAGGACTTGATCACTCCTCTGTATTAAGAGTGCAGGGAGGTCTGCAGAAAGGTAGACCACTGAACAGAGCATGCTGTTAATTGCAGCAACCCATTTTCCTTCTGGCAAGAAGAATAATCTCGATTACATTTTTCCCAGACATCCATGGTAGAGGGAGGGAATCAAAGCTGATAGTAGCTATAGGATTTATGAAGTTCCAACAAAGATAATGTAACATCTTATTAAACACTTACGGCAGACAAAGAAATTCATTCCCGTAGTAGAGCAGGAATTCTTTGGAGCAATTCGTTTGTGCAGGCACCTTCCAGTGACAAACCAGCTCTTTGTCATAGTCGGTGAAGCATGCAAATTCCTGTACATGTCCTGCAGCCATAACTAGGGAGAAGCAGCACACAATGAGAAGCAAGAGAATCAAAAGAATAAATTGGACTAAGCAGAAACATTAACTTTTCCATCTAAAGAGAGCTACCAATCCCCTACAAATTAAGTGAAAGCATTGTTATTTTTCGTGTTCTGGGTAAGTGGAAAGGGATGCATGTCACCAAATGTCTCCACTTTTCTGGAGACAACGTCTACGGTCTTGGAGAGGAAGAAGGTCTGCAGTAGTAATACTGAAATAGAAAGGCACAACTCATCCAACACAGTCTTCCAAGCACAGAAAATCTGATTCCGATAGCTTGATCTAAAACACACCAACATTTAGTTATAAAACAGCATCATCCTATGTGTTAAAAACAAAAGATTCAAAAGCCAAAATGCAGATAATTAACAGAGTCAGACCAAGATCACTGCCTACAGGCATGTACTCGTGCTTTATCTATAATGGCTCTAAGCTTCCCAAATGCATGCCCTCTGCCTCCCCAGAGCAGTTCCCCATTGCCTAGAAGATCTTCCTGTCACAGGCTTTCTTCTAGTATACACCTTTTCTTAATTTCACTCAGTATTTCCTGTTCTGTCTTCTACTTTTCATTGTTATGATAGTGTTTGCAGACCTGGTGAGATTTAGTCACATTGTTCCGGGCATTGAGAGGGTACAGAAAAGCCCAAAGTCTCTGCACTCACAATGTTTGTGTTTACAATCTCTTTCACTGGCAGTATTTAAGAAAAAAATAGAAGACATTGGTCAAAATATCTTTGTTAGAACTGGAAAGGGAAATGGAATACACAATCCTCAGTATCCCTTCCAGCCTCATTTTCTGTCATTTCAATGCACTCCACATGTGACAATAAGGTCATGCTGTTATTAGGACTAACAGTGTGCCAAACGTGGTACTGGAATGTGATCATTTCTAAATGAAGCAGAGAATTCTTTGCTACCTTTGATGTTTGACTTCTCCATTATTGGTAAATATTAACAGTATCTCCCTTTTCTTGCACAAGTTGTACAGATCTAAATCCTTCTCTCCTGCGCTACATCTCAATTCCCCATAAAAATTTAGAATAGCTTTGGCTGGTTTTTAGAATGCTATTAATTGATATTTTTCTGATAGTTTCCTACGGGATTCTGCTAGAAGGTTTCCTGCGGCAATTATACAAGGGCCATATAAAGACATGATTTCATTTCTCTATAGTATGTAAATAATTTTGTTTACATGGCCCAGCACATTACTAACTCTCCATTCTTGTCATTTACATTGCAAATTCAAGATTAAGTTGCCAGCAATTCACATCCTGTAAGGTCCTTGTCCTTCAGCCACTGCTGCTTCACAGGCTTATTCTTTCCAATGGTACCTAAGTTTCAGATTATTCCTCCCAAGCAAAAACTTTTGTTGTCAAAAATACCCAATTTCATTTTATCCTTCCTACATTTCTACTTTTCTGTAGTCCACTTGTGTTACTTATTCTGGTATAACTTCTGCATACTCTGATACAGTACAGCATCTGCAAATGTAATAAATATGATGATCAGATGCCTTTTACCGGACATGATACATTACATACAACGGGCTCTACCACCAGACCCTCTGGTACTTCAATAAAAACCTGACTCAAAGAAACACTTAGTTGTTTAGTACTGTCAACGTATGGTCTTTAACCCTCATTAAAATCCACACATCACTTTCACTTGCCTTTCTAAAAGGCTTCCCACAACACTTGACTACCAAGCAGTCCTGGATCACTTGAGTAAGCTCAATAACCTCAGTGAGGCTCACCTACGCAAATGAGGATGTACAGCAATGTCAAGGAACCATTGAAAAATTCTATAAAAATCATCACCTAAATTGTCTGGTATATTGACTGGTTATAAACCTGTCTGCAGGTGACTGCAGCTCATGGCTTCATTAGTGTTCAAATATTTAGAAAATGTTTTGTTTTGTTTTAGTTTCTAAGACTAGATATTTATCTCATAGATAAGAACTATCACACTCATATCCTTTCTGGATGGCAGCACCATATTTAGTTCCCTTTTGTTCTGCATGGTCCACGATTCTTCAAAAAAACCCAAGAATCATCACAAGAGCAGCAAGTTAAAGATTAAACTTCTGCAATACTGTAACAGTCACATTGCTCATTTATTTTAAAGGAACCATTATTTATTTATCCTGTTGCTGTTGTTTATATTTGGTTGCCATTTGTATTTTTATTGTTAGTTTCTTTTTTTTTCCACTTTAAGATGCACTTTTAAAAGAAGTATTAACATTTTAAGCCCTTTAAAGATGAACGTCATTATTTTTCAATGTGTTAATGATCTTACACTTTCAAGAATACTTCAATTAAATGAAGCTCTTCCTGCTGTGTTAAGCTATGACGATTAGCAGCTTTACTTTATCTTGCCTTTCAGTATCCTCATGTCTTTCCAGAACTCTAAATTTTCTTCTGTATTCTTTTCCTGTGACCTTCTCCCTTTTCTATCTCTGGTACACCATATTTTTTTTAAACCTCAGATATTTGAGAATTTCCTTTTGAAACCACATACAGTACTGAGTTTGTTTGCAGTTTGTGTAGTTAAAAAAGGGAACTGAAATACTGGATTTCTTTTTTAATCCTCAACTAGAATACCACGCTGAAGAAACTTAAAACATATAGTTAACTAGGGGGAAAAAAAATTTCTGTAAAATTAAACCTTGGTAAAGATCATTTACAGAAAATGTGGGATTACCTAGATCAGACGACTCAGCCAATGCGCTCTTGCAAACCTTGATCCTTCTCATTAATTCAAATTGTACTATTTCATAGTACATAGGAAGGTAGCTAATAAACCTTCTTTTTTAGAGACAGGCTATTTTTAATTTTCTTTTAACTATTTTGGTTTTCTTTAAAAAAAAAAAGAAAACAAAAAAACTAAAAAACTGTGTACCGTGGAACTAAAACTACAGAAAGCAAAATGCAAGATTCATTTTCCAGAGAATAAAAATGCATTGCTGGAAAACATGATTTTATGTATCTAACTTGTCTTTATAATCATAAAACATACAAGGAAAAAAACATTTTCATATTCAGCCCCTGCCAGTTGAACTTCAGAAAATAACCATTAGCTAACAAGCAGCATTAAGACTTAATGCAACCGCACGTCCTGCCAGACCAAAAGAATGGTGTAGTGAAGAACACATAGGACATCACGTCAGTCATCTGCCCCTGTACAGGCACAAGTCAGAGCATGTAATGTCTCACAGCAAATGCCTGCAAAATTTGTTCAAATCCAGTCAACTAAATTTTCCAACTTAGTAACCCGGCACATTTTGGAGAACACAAACTGACACAGTAGATCTACAGGCTCCACTTCATGAGCATAGCTCCCCTCAAGGTCCCGCACAGCAAACAGTGGCAGTTAGGAAAATAAGCAAATAAGAGACTAGTGCTTTCTACTCTTACGGGATTTCTACAGAGATGTCCCTGGGTTATTGCTGAGCACCTTGTTTGCAGCAAGGTGTCCAATAGAGATTAGATAATGGGGAAGCAGGGAGATGACTTTCCAAACCTCAGCTTCTCCTTCCTGCAAATTCCTATTTTTTCTTGCCCATATGGAAAAGGTCAATAAAAAGGAAAAAAATCTAAGAATTTACTCTAGTATACGGATATTTATGACATTCGAAGTTACACATTTTGTATTAATTAATTAACGGTAATAGTGTTGCCTACTAGTCATGGGAAAATGCTGTCGATAACAAGTTTAGTATTATAATTTAAAACACTGACAAATGTACCTTCATTTGTTGTATATGAAAAGAAAAGGATCCACAGGGCATGCAGTGCAGCTCTTGGGAGTTTTGCCATCATTGGCACTGGCCAGGTTCAGCAGGACAAGCTGAAATTCTGCCAACAGAAAACATTACTATAAGTTTACATCAGTGTCCCAGTTAAGGTAAGGGTGTAGTTCTTCCTACCACTCCGTTAGATCTTATGATTCAGATCCCCTGCAGTGCCTGATCCCCCTAAAGTTAGCTCATGGAACAATGAGAAGTGTAGAAGAATAAGGATAATACAAATGAGCTAGAAGACTTTTCTGCAAAGTTTAATTAGAGGATACTAGACTGACATTGGCAGTGGACCTACTCTTTTCAGCTACTAGAAAAGCAAAGCTGCTAGTATGTGAGATATTAAAAGGGTAAGCACTAGACCAAAATCATTGACAATCAACATGTCACCAAAGCCCTATGATTCTACTCAGATAACTGAAAGAATTTAAGAATTAAGTGTCTGATCTATTGACTAAAACGTTTTCCCCAAGTCCTATCACCAGTACCCTAGATAATAAGAATATCATCCTCTTGAAAAAGATTTTAGCAAAGACCTCTGAGCCTTGCTTCAACAGGATGCAGATTCATTAAAACAGTAAATAATTAGAAGTTGTGAAACACATGCCTAATCATGATACTACCAGCACAACTTTGGAGAAGGAAAATTCTGCAGCTTTTACATATTAGAATTCTATAAACATAGGAAGCTACGTAAGTGAACTGAAAACAGATGAAATAATTTAAGACTTTCAGAAAATTTATTTCCCCAAGATTCTTTTGCTGATGCAACATAGACACTTAGTGGAAGATTATACTCTGGATTAGATATGGATACCAGCTTTCATATCACTAGAAATGTATGTGATGCATTTAAAATTTTGGTAAATTTGTAGGTAAAGTCATGCTAACTAATACGGAATAACGACGACTTTGCATTCAGTATAAAGAGGGATAAAACTTGTTCAGCAGCACATTGTGTGTTAATACACAACGCTTTTGTCCCTTCCTCTCATGCTCTTGGTATTTTCTAATCTCCCACTCTGGACGCAGTGTTCTTACTACCTGCGTGCTACAGTCCTCTGCTTACATCTGCAAAGTTCCCAGGTGGCACGTTATTTTTGATTTCAAAACCTCATGATTCTCTCTGTGTGACTGAGTAAAGAGGAGAGAACTTCTCAGAAGATCTCCTTTAGCAGAAGAGTGGTGTTGGGCTTTCTGCAAGTTTTGTCAGATTCTGAAGTAGAAGAGATCATTGAAATGTATTTGTTGATGGTCGTTCAATACCCTCTGCTCCAACTACAGTAGTAGAACAACCTTTGACGCTTCTGACAGATTTGAGTTTCACCAGCACACAAGACAAAAGGAATTGGCAAGGGATCAGCAACTCTGCTGTGGTGTAAACTTGTTAAGTGATTAGCTTAGGAAAAATTTAATGACCTTTTGGAAATATGCATGTGGGCACTGTATACATGCAAGGATGTGCAGCCTCAACGGCATGCTACCAAAGCCATACCCCCTGAAATAACTCCTCTCTAAAACTGGGAAGATTCTCAAGCACAGCTGCTGAATATTTGTTGTCAAATATTCAAATAGAATAAACACAAGTTAGGTAACAGCTGGACTCTTTCTCAGTTGAGTAAGGGACAGAAAAATCACTTTTTTTTAATAAAGATGACCACACCTTTTTTTGATAAATATATCTACATAAATCAAACTATTGTGAAATGTAGCAATAGAATCTTAATTTTTTCCAATATACTTAGAAGTGCTAGCACTTCACTTATAATCAATCTTTACTTCAGTATGTCAGATTCAGCTCCAAGGCAATTGCCTCATAATCCAGGTTTCTCCACTTGTCAGAAAAGTCACCTTTAACGATGCTGTATTTCTTATTTCTTCCATTCTCACATGCATGATTGACCACTCTTTAAAACAAGCTACTAAAGACTAAACAGGGAAAACTTCAATCTTAGAGGTTAAGGGATAAGAACATTGTTAGTGAAAATAGAAGATTAGAATGGAAACTCTTTTGTGACCTTCTCTGAGGCGGTTACTGCTCATCTAGTAATAAAGGACATACTGGAAAGACAAATTTCTCATAAATGCTCAAGAAAACTACTACTCAAGAGCTGAGCTTTTCACATTTTGGAAACAGACAAAACGTGACTAGGCACAGTAATACATTTTTGGAAAGGACACAAGTGCCTTTGCTGCTGCTCAGAAAAAAAAAGAGCAAACTGCTCCAGCATAAAAAAAAAAAAATCCTTCTTCTTTTCCTCCTTTTTCCTGGAATTCTCAAGAGAGGAAGTGTTTGCTTTCCAGTCCATTGTCGCATGACTGGAGTTCCAAGAAACTCTTAAAACTTGGGCAGAGAATCCTGTATCACATAAGCATGTATAAATCGGCAGATGGCAAAGCAAAAATATCTCCCCCATAGGAGAAAAGATCTGCACATGTTGATGAAAATTGAGTGAACCCATAGCTCTAATGAAACTGCAAACTGTTTTTATAGTAAGAATAGTGGACTATAAATCCAATGCAAAGGGAGAATATTTTAAAATGGCAATAGCTTTCCTGTCTGTCAGCTCTTAAGTTTTTCTTTATATCAGATCATGAAATACCAATCTTAAAAAAGTATGTAACACATACAGAGAATACTAAAATCACAGCAAACCTAGTAATCCTGATATAGTTAAGGAAAATAAGGTGTAAAAGACATAACTGACTTCCCCAAAACTATGAAAGAAATCTCTGTCGGGGCTAGAAGCAGGTCTACGTGATTACTGGCACAAGTTACGTGCTTTTATCATTTCTCTCTCTTGAAAGAAAATATGACGTGATTGAAAAGGTTTCATTTACTATCAAGAAAAACAATAATAACTTCTGGTCTGAGCTTCTAAATAAATTAGGGTCACATTTAATCTAGAGGCATAATTTGCAAAATTGTTACGCTCAAAGAATAACTCACGCCCAGAAGACAGGCGATCATAATTTCTATGTGAGACTGCTTAATTTATCTTCACTGCAACTGTACAGGTAAAGGACGACTCCCTGTTTTAAAAGTGGCTCTTTTTAAAATTAAAGTACATCTTGTCTTATTCTTTCTGGTTTAAAACATTGGCTGTAACTGCAGACTAAAATGAGATAAGTAGTATATAGCAAAGCAAAAGTTCATCAACTGATTTTGTATCAAAATTTGAAAAAAGTTAGGGAGTAATTTCCACTTTTTATTGCTGCTTTTAATTGATTTTTTTCTAAGTGCCTATACAAAATGGCAGACCTACAAGAACACAAATTGTAATACCTACTCTTTGACAGGCAATGTGACCGTCAGAGACAACCACACAAAGTATGTGTATGGTGAAAAGCGTAGGCGTCTCAGACAAAGTGGGTTTTCATAAGAATTTGGAAGCTGAGGAGGGAGTGCTGTATACTACATTAAGGAGGAGCTTTACATGAAAGGGTAGACTGAAAGGTATTTAGAAGCTCCAACAATTAAGGATGGCAACTTTGGTCAATGAAGGGCCAAAAGATAAAATTCAACAGTTCCCACTTTCTGTTATCTAAACTGAAAAGTAAACCATTCCCATATGCTTCTTTGCCATTCAATTAATACACCATTGTGTTAATGTTATCTCTTCTTGCTGAGAACACTGCAGTGGAAAGCGGATTCTTTAGCAGGGAGACTTTGTCCCATTTCTTATCTTAAAGGGTGTAATGCACATATTATTGCTTATCTACACAGTATTTCCTGCATCATTGTATGATCGCTAAAGAAGGAATTTTACTTCAGAATGGTAGATTTTAAAGGAGCAAGACATTCTTTTTTATTCTTTTTAAATGAGTAATTTTACTAACATTTTAATGTCATCCTTGTTCTGCAAATTCCTTCATGTAGTTTGGGATACTTACCATTAACATCATTTTCCGCAACAACATGCAACAACATACAAATGATATCTGCATTTCTGGAGCAGGACAGAGCACATTTGGATAATCCTCTCCTCATAAATATGAGAAGAGCCTCTCAAAACGAGCAGATGGGTTCTCTTTAAAAAAATCTGAAAGTGGTCAATTTTTATTCACGACTTAAGCTGAACTTTCTGCATTCCAGCATAGTTTCATATTGAGATGACAGAAGTCAGTAAAAGGCATAATAACATGTCATTTTGGGCCTTAAGGAATACAGTACTTCCACATAATTTGACAAACTGCAAATCATAGTCTGCAAGAGGCAAGATTTACTTCAGATATTTGCTAATTTAGAACTGACAGAAACTATGCAAACTGCTGAATTCGGACATGTTGAAAAAAATGCCAAAAGATGTCTAGACTAAAACGACTAGAACAGCTCACTTCTGAGACGTTTCTGAATCCCCGGTTCTGACAGTGTTGCATAAATTGGTCTTAAGTTCTCCCGGAATCCATACGCACCGGGAGTAATTTTTAAAGCCCGAAATCCGAGATTCGGGAACAGCTCTGCAGTTCAAAGCTCGTGTGGCAAGTTCTCTGACCACGGGTCCCGGCTAACACGGCTGTTACAGGTGAGGTCTCGTATTCCCTGCACCCCTCACGCGGGATGTCCAGCGGGAAGGAAATTCCTGGGAATCACACCAGTTTTGTCTGAAATTATTTCAAAAGGAGCGCCTGAGTTAAACAACCTCAAGGAAGGAAAAACACTTCTGCCAAGGACGAGGCTGTCGCTACTCGCGGGCCCCAGCCGTGCCCCGGCCGTTCCGCCCGGGAGGGGCCGGCGCTGGCAGCACCGGCCCCCGGGGGGCCCCCGGGCCCCGCGGGGCGAGCGCTCCCC
Organism: Calonectris borealis; assembly: GCF_964195595.1. Lineage (NCBI taxonomy): Eukaryota > Metazoa > Chordata > Aves > Procellariiformes > Procellariidae > Calonectris > Calonectris borealis. The sequence goes on along the minus strand of NC_134327.1, from coordinate 18,036,799 downwards.
GCCGCCCCCGCGCCCCGGGGAGCTCCCGTGCCCGCCCGGGGTCCCGACAAAGCCACGGGACCGGTTTCACAGCAGGGACCGGAGCTCCGCGTGGCCCGCCCGTGCCGCCGCGCCGCAGGCCGCTCCGCCGCCCGCCCGCCGCGCCGTGCGGAGCAGCCAGCTTTCTCGGCATCGCTGAGGAGAGCGGCAGGCACCGCGCGAGCCGCGAAGCGTAAACCGCGCCAATTCGCTCGGCCGGCGTTAATGGAGACCTTCCTGCGGCCAAGCGGCAGGGGAGGGAGGGGCCGCCGCAGGTACCTTGCCTGGTCCAGCTCCCGGTCGGCGCAGCGCGGCGCGGCGGGCTCCCGCGCCCGGGCTTCGGTCCGGACCGGGGCGGTCCCGGCCCCACGGCACCCGCGGGTCCGCCCCGACACGGACGCCGCGCTCCCCGGACCTGCGTCCTCCGCCCCGCGCAGCACAGCTCCCCGCCGGCGGCAGCGCGGCCCGGCCCGGCGGAAACGGCTGCCGGCCTCGCGGGCACACCGCGTCCCGCCGCTCCTACGCTGGGCGGAGGCGGCCGAGCACGCGCGACGGCCCCGCGCGGGACCGAGGCAGGCGGTCGCCCACCGCCCGCCTCGCGACGGTGCAACACACGCGGGGGACTGGGCCGCCCCGACCGCCCCCGCCAGCCTCGTCAGGGGGCGGGGTGGGGCCGCCCCCACGCCCGCGCGGCCGGCAGCCTCGTCCGGGGCGGGGCGGGGCCGCCCCCACGCCCGCGCGGCCGGCAGCCTCGTCCGGGGCGGGGCGGGGCCGCCCCCACACCCGCCCCCCCGCCAGCCTCGTCCGGGGCGGGGCGGGGCCGCCCCCACGCCCGCCCCCCCGCCAGCCTCGTTCGGGGCGGGGCGGGGCCGCCCCCACGCCCGCCCCCCCGCCAGCCTCGTCCGGGGCGGGGCGGGGCCGCCGCACTAGCGAGGGGCGGGCACTGCCGGGTCCCGGCCCCGCCTGCGGCCGAGCCGATCGATGTCAGGCGGTTGCAGTGATCACCGAGCTGTCGAGCGTGGGGGGCAGCGGTGCCACGGGCCAGCGGGTGAGGGGGGAGCGGGGGTCGGGAGGGCAGGGCGGGGGCCGTGGTGGGCCTCGGCAGGGGGGCGGAGGCTGGGGGCGGCGGGCAGTGGGGGCAGCAGGGGCGGGGATGGGGCACTTTCTCAGGCGGTTGCCCGTGGCTTCTTCGGTGGGCTGCGGCTGGCGGCAGGCCCGAGGCCGAGCGGGCGGTGAGGCGGCGGTGGCCGGGGCAGAGGCTGCCGGTCGCTCTGTGAGTCTGCTTGAGGAAGAAAGCTGCGAGGGATTAAGAAAGCTGGCGAGGAAGCCTCTTCACGTCCTCCCGTGAGCAGCTTCCAGCGCGCTCCAGCTCCGGGGGGCCGGGGTGCGCTCGGGCTTTGCCCCGGGCAGGCGGGAGCGGTCGGCAGCCGCAGCGTGCCGGCTGCTCTTGCCCCGCAGCGTGCTCGCTGACTCGGTGCTGCTGGTCGGAGACCACCCGCGCCCGGGCGGCGGGGAGTGCGAGGCTTTAACGTGCCGGCACGCACCCGCCTTTCTCAGTGTGGTCCGTTATTCGGTCCTTTGGCTTGGAGGAGGCTGGAAGTCTGGAAGCTGCTTTTTTCTTGTGAACTATTAACCATTATTTGGCTGCAGTGGTCAAGGAATTTCTTGAGATGCTTTTATTTAGTTCTGATGTTCTTCAGAACACTTAGAGGGGGATTTTCTGTCCGAAGTAAGTTACGCTCTAGTTAGACAAGTTATTAGGATATGTAGTAAGGAGAAGCATCTAACACAAAACTACGCAAGATGTTCTGTTGATTGTTACGCATACAACACTACTATTTTCGGTTTGGGGGTGTGATAGCACAATGCCCACGTCGTTTTATTCTGTAGCTAACATTAATTGGACATCATCCAAAAATTGGACTTTTGCATCCTTCTCTTAGAACCTTGGAGTTAGTCACCATCTGTATTCTGAGAACAAGCTGGAGGATCTGCTTTTTTGCCCTGATTCAATGTTAGAGAGTTTAATTGAAATCTTATGTATGCTTGGACATTGTATTTTTAATTTGCGTGAACATGTGTGTTAATTCCAGTTTACACCTCTTGCAGCATTTGAAGTCTGGTGGAATATTGCGATGGCAGCTCAGATGACTGATGCTCATCGGCGGTTCTTGCAGGTCCTGATGTCACATGGGATAATGGAAGGATCAGAGGCTAGGAAATTACACAGGCGTTGCTGTGAAATCCACAAAGGTGTGTCTCTCTTTTTGGAGAAAAAGTAGGGAAATGGAAGAACTATTTTTTTGCTGGCGCAGTTTACAAATAATTAGATTTCTGAAAAGCATACACATCTAAAAACTTTAATGATGTGAATGTTCTCTCTCTTTCCTAAAAGATAAAATAACACAATGCAATGAGGAAAGTAAGTTTTAATCAGGTCAGACTCAGACAGAGCACTTTTTATTTTAGCAAAGATGTTTTAAAAAAATAATTTTTGACACTGATAGTGCTGAAATTTCCAGAATGTTTTCCTTCATACTTATTTGGAAAGATTTCCTTTGGAATATAATGTGAAGTGTATGCTGTTATCCATCTTGAGTAAATCTGTCATATCTGACCGATACATGGTCAGTTGTTTAGTTTTAATATATGCTATACCAAGCTGAATTTTCTGGCACATGTAACAAAAATTTGGTTGTATGCTATCAAATCTGTTTGAAGTTCATGTTCAAACTTAAATAGTACAGAAATGTGTAATCAACTCGATAAGGATTTTTTTCAGAGATCTGCTTACAAATCAGAGATCTGTATTTCATCTTCACTAATTTTGAAAATGTGGTGGGCACAAACCGAAATAAAGCTGTAATGAGTAATGTGTTTAGCACTAATTAATCAGTAGGTATTAGATATGTCAGTTGCTGGTTCCCAGAAAATAGTGAAAGAATAAAATGCCTCTATTTTCATCTTTTCCTTATTTATGAACAAAATAGAAAAGGACAAGGAATGTGTAAGAACAAAAAGTGCCATTTAAAAGGAAACACTGAAATGCTGTTCAAATTAGTGATTTTAAACCACTACTATTGAAAGGCAGATAACTTCAGCAGATACTCAGATCACACATTCTGAGATCTAATATGCACTGAATATATGTCTCGGGTTACTTTCTAGTTCTCCAGTATTTACGACTTGAAAAATAAAAGCCTTCTTAACAGTTATTTGAGGGGTTTAGCCAGTTCAGGATATCTGTGTGAGTCTGTTGAGAGCTGAACCAATAACTGCAGGGCAACTGAACTATTCAGTTGCGGGTGGCTAACCAGGATGATAACTTCATCACCATTGCTAACTATTCTTTCTCTCTGTTAAGAGAGAAGAGACTGTAGTCACTGATGCACACAACCTGTTGTGAACTCCATCTTGCTTTGTTGCCATAAGTGTAGTCCTTTCTGGACGATGGCACTATTTATGCATTTTCCTTAGTTAAAAGGAGTCAAACAGACTCCGTAGGTTTTCAAACTCTCCTGAGCCACAAGAGCTTATTTCAGCATCTGCCCAAATTTCTGACTGAAAAAAATGGAAGTGTGGAAAAATAATGTTGCTTTTTACAGGCTTACTCCTGTATTTGTGAGAACCAAGCCACTGTGATTTGTAAAGGAATTTATCATAAATGCTAGAGATGGCCTAAGCCAATAGCATGGCTATAGTGAGTTTATTGTGTGATAAGAACAAAGAACCTTAAGAAAAAAAACTTTACGGCTACATCGTGTTTTCAGTGTGCAGGATCAGTGAGCTGTACTGCAATAAGAGCTGACTAGAGTTATTATTCATTAGGAAGGTTTATTTAATAGAAGGATTTAGACAAAAATGGCTCCATTGCAACTGCTGTCTACCAAGTACTTGATATTTTTTCTGCATTTTTTGGATGTGTAATGGAAAAGTTTATGAAATTACACAGAAACAGTGTGGGAGTTTTAACTGTTAAAGTTTTATTAAATGCTCTACTTAGGAAAGTGTTTTGTCACGTTGGGAGGCAAAAGAATGTTGAACTTGACTCACTGAATGGAACACTTCCCCCCACGTTTGTTTTACGAACAAAAGAACCATCGATTTGACAAACCCATCCTTGTCAGGGGCAAAGTTAACAGTATCACAATTTACAAGATGATGGTAATAGCATTTTTATGAGGAAACAGCCTGACTGGACTGTTTCTAGATGAAGTTCTGATTTTGATGTAGTTTCTTCAAATACATCTTAATACTTGCTTAGTGCAATCTGAACAATAATTTTCAAATCGGATCAAAGCTAATGTTACTAAAACTAGCTTATTTGAAATAATTCCTTTCTCCTGCAGGTTGTAAGCATTACATAACAAGGCTGTTCCTATCTATGACATTGGTTTCCTTAAATACAAAAGGATAAAAAAGCTGCGTCAAATGAAATCAAGTCATATAGTAACCAGCCTGTGCAGCCTCTGAGCAAAGTGATCTGAAAACTTTCCCTCCTGGTGTTTGGCACATTCTCTTCTTCTGGTTTATTTCAAAATCCTAAGTCTTTTGCGAGGAGACACCTTCTTACGTTTTGTGTATCACTTGCATGCTTCCTGTTAGCAGACAAGTGTCTATGCTAAAATCTGCACACAGCTCTGAAGGAAAAGCTCCAAACCTACACATCTACCAAAGTGCTGTGTAGGACCATTAGAAAGTGTAAATTCAATTAGGATACAAACTGCAGGCTTGTTGAGGAAGGTTATTATAATTGCTAATACTTTTTTACTGGAATCCCTTAATGCATGCTGTTTCTGTCTGCATTGTGTTATGGCTTCTCCAGTTATGAAACACATTATAGTAGAAACTTAAGTGCAAAGTTAAAAACATCTTGCAGATCTCTAGCATTATTTAATAGCTAAGGTACCACAACATTCTCAGTATCCTTTCTGGGGTGGCTTTGTGTGTTGTCTGTGGATGCAAGCTGGCTTTTCCTTTGTTTGTGTAGTCAGGGAAATGGTAATATCTGAGTCGGCTATTGTTGGATCCCTTTACAAGACACTGTGGGAGGAGAATACATAGAACCTTACTCTGACCCTGACCGCACCCTGTAACAGGAAACAGTAAAAATAGGAGAGTTTGTAGTTATTTTTCCTGCTGTCTTTCAAGCCAGCTGAAGTTCTTTAGTAACTGAAGCTCTGGGTTTATATGACTCTAAATACTACAGCTGGAAAGATGATGCCTCTCCCCTGGAAAACACATTTCTCTCTGTAATAGCACGACTTTTTTTTTTTTTTTTACAGATCATGGAATAAATATCGAGATTCATGTGCTCTCTATCCCTTGATAGAGGGATAGATTTCCAAGTTTATCTATTTTTTCTTGGATTCAGCACATCTTCATTTGATGAGTATTTAAATATAACAATATTAGGCATTTTCATGACCAGCATTTTATTTTCTAAAGACAAGGTCATTCACAAGCGTTTTCTTTGCCGCATTCTTCTCGGCCAGAAGTGTAACAGAAAACACAGATATATTTTCCTCTGCTCTATTTTTGATGAACCTAAGGATAATTTGGAGGGACAAAAATTAAGTTGCCTTTCAAACCAATGGCCATATTTACTGAAGGACAATATTAGGTAATATTTATACAATTATTGATAAAATGTAACTGTGTATATTAAGTTACAGTGAAGTTCATAAGAAAAATGGTCGATACAGTCCATATATGAAAGGATGTTTAGAAAAATGGAAGAATGAGAGAAAACTGTTTTTTCCCTGCCTGTAGGGTGTACAGAAGGAGCGTATTGGTTAACCATTCATTAATGTGGATTGTATCAGACCGGCTTTTGTCTAACTATGTTTTGTATTTTATTTAACTGGCTTGGTAGCTCAACTTAGAAGAAAGTAACTATTAGCGTCAACTTTAGTCTACAGTTGTACCATTTTCTTAAGCATAATATATTTCATGCTTGACTGTTGAAAGACCCACTAAATAAATTATATATGAGAAACAGGGATTCATAGAATAGACAAGCATTTTTGCTTTACATGTTTTGTATGTCTTTTAGTATTTAGTATTCTAGGAAAAGCCCTAGCAGCCGCTCCTGTGCGTGACCCAGTGTGCTCATTATGCTTATATCTTGTGTGCAAAGTTCAACTAGAGCTTAGGGGAATTTTTCTTATCTGTGGTGGAATTTCCAGATAACCATCTGTTTGAAGTCTGTGTTTTATGTTACCAGAGAAGTGTTTGCGTTGCAGAAAAGTCCACTGTACTGTTGTTTTGATTTTGCTTTATAGTGCATCAAATATGTCAAAACTAGAAAAAAAAACCGTGGCTCTTGGCTCCTCAAACTAGGCAAACTAGACAATGAAGAATATCACAAAGCACTGACAGACAAGGGACTGGGGAAGATCAGTGGGAGTATAGACAGTGAGATCACACAATTCCTCAGCAGTACTTTGCTATAGTGTAGTGAACACCTTTAACTAAATGCACTTCAGTTATTTCTCTTACGTGTTGTGAGAGAAGTGAATGCTGAGGAAACGTTTTGGTGAGGATGAGATGAGGTTTTCTGGTCGATGGCTGTACTTTCTCCCATCTCACCTGCATCATATTGCCCATTACTAGTTCTGGAAGCCATGCTCCTGCCAGCCTTAGTAGTATTCTTGTATCTTGTCACAGTGCTGCCCACTCTACAGGGGCTCTTCTGTTTTTACTGTGGATTTGCATCTACTTACCTATAGAATTCAAGGTTAGAACGAAGTAATCTTTTATGTCTCGTGTAACGCAGGTACGTGTTTTCTGCTAAATATTTTTTGCTGTGTATCAGATACCTTGTAGCTGGATTAAAACATAAAATGTAGAGAAGTTTATCAATTACTAATTGAGATGTTCTGGTAATGAAGACTGACTATATCCCTTGGGTCAAAATTCAATACTCCCTGTGTTAAGAAGACTGAACAAAGATTGCATGTGTCAGTCTCAAGTTGTATTGAACCAGCACTGTAGCAGAGTGTAGGTGTTAGTCATCACTCAGGTAGTGGGTTAGTGGTTGCTGCAAAAATGAAGTCTTGGCTATGAGTCTTCATTAGAACTTTTAAAGTGCATCAACATTGCAGTGCTGGTGAAAATCCATCTGCGCAGTTTGAATAACTGAGTATTTTCCCTCCCTGAACTCCTTTGCAGTCTGATTGTTTTTGTTCTAGATTGTTGTGTTGCAGTACGCTACTAGAAGCAGCAACTTGTTCTTCCCAGTGATTCTATCTTTCATGGGAAGGCTGAAACACGTATCTTAGATGTATGTGTAGAAAGAGGTTTAATGTGAATGGTTTCGTATGAATTTAAAATAATCTAAAGCAGGATATATGTAAAAAAATTAACAGTGTATGACGTAGGCTAGTCCATAGTTCAAATGTCATTAAGCTCTCCGAGGCAGGGATTGCCTGATTTTATGTATTTATGTATAATACCTTGTGCTATTACAAAGAAGTGTTCTGGCTTGTTTTTGATGTTAAACAGAATAAAGAAAAAAAAGGTATTGTACAACATGTTGCTGTGAAGTGTAATTAAGAATGTTTTGTTTTTAAAGAACTTTGTAAATAAGCTTTTAGATTCCTTTACTGGTAATGGTCCTGTTGCTTCAGTTTTTTCTAGCTATAATAAAGTTAGATGGCAGCATTTTCAAATCCTGATAGGGAGCTTCTTATTATATTAATCATCTTAGTACTAAGAGAGTAACCGAAGGAAATGGGAAAAAAAACCCAAACTCCACCACATTTTTTTCCTCAAAGAAATTCACTTTTCTGAATGTTTTATTCTTCTTTTATTCTTCTGTGAAATGAAAACTGAGCATCAGTGACTTAAAATCCAAAGTAATTTGTCATGTTATTCTTTATGGTTTGTTCTAGTTTTTTGTTTAATTTTAAAGTTTGCAAGATGATAAACTCTATGCCAACTTTATTGTGTTCATAATTGGGTACTGGAATAGCAATTTGCTTTAATTTTATTTGACTGAAGACAGATTACAATAAATACATCTGTGATATGGTATTAGTTGAGATTGCATTTTATGCCCTAGAGAAGGAAATAATTTATTTCTGTTACAAAAAATACTTTACAGCAATTGTAACTAAGTCTTAGATTTTTTTTTTTTTTTAAGGTACTACATTTTATAGGGGGAGTTACTGGAAATTAAGACTTTTCAAACAGTTTAATCCAGTATTTGGAAGTAGGGTAGTCCTGGCTCTAGTATGCATCTAACATACTCATGTTACAATAAAGGTCTTCTTAAATACAGTCTTTCAAAGTAGTATTGACACCTCTGAGATAGTTTACCCGAAGAAAAAAGGAAAAAGACATTCCTGTACACACACAGTCAGAATACAAAGATTGTGGATACTTACTGAATGAAGATCACATTAGTTTGTTTAATTGCTCATCAAATCTGTTGACAGTAAATAACTTGTTTTCAGTAGTAATGTATTTGAATAAACAGTTTCTATCCAATCAGTTGCTATGGCTGCCTGTACAAAAGGTAATTTATAAGCTTTTGTAAATAGTAAAGGGCATTTATCATTTCTCCTGAGTCTGGAATTGTAAATTGACCAACTGTTTAGATGTTAAAATTGTTAAGTGCAGCTCTTGGTGTGATCTGTCCCCCATTCATTTTTATGGAGAGTTTATATCCCTTTTTTTCACAGAAGATCTACTAGAGGCCGCCATTCATCTCACATTAAAATGTTACAGCTGTTGTGTAAAAGAATATTCTTCTGTTATCTTTCATCTTACCCTCTGTTAGATCTGTCACTAACGCTCCCTGGCTTTGATGTATGCAGAGAGTTTCTTGCTGACAGGTGCCAGGCAGGTGGCACGACAATTTGACAAAATTATACTTACTTTAATATTATACTTACTTTATTATTGTTCTTGCTGTTTGTTGGTTTTGTTCACTTAAGGAGTCTTATATATCAGAATCATGAACTTTCTGGGCAGGAACATCCTGTGACTGATGTTTTTGCATTGCACTACGCTATAAAGTATAGTGGGGTTTTGAGAGTGGGACCTCCATCTGATGCTGCTACATAAGTGGTTGACTCTTATAACTGGGAATAGTATTGTTAGTGATAACTGGTAGTATTTTTGAGATATCAATCATTTTTCTAAAATTATGAGCTGTTACTTAACGCTGTTTTTTAAACCCTAGCCCGCTGAAGTCAACAGGAGTTTTGCCACTGACATAATTTTGTTTTGGATGGAAATTCTTGAGGGCATGTGCTGTTGCTGTGCAAGCAAAAGCCGTAGCACGTGCTTCTACAGAATGAGTCCAAATCCATCTTAATTATGTCTATGATAGAACTTCTGCTAATGTTCAATTTGTTTGTAAAACATGACACAAGATATTACCTGTATTTCTACAACGCTAGAATTTTAAGTTTTCTGGTATATAACTTGGTCATTTACATGTCATTAATGTGTGACAGAACACAAAGAAACAAGGAATCCCTTGTGTGTAAAGGAAAGAAAGCAAGTATATTTTTGTATGGTGCATAATAATTTTTCCTGGTCATGTTTTATTTTCAATTCAGCTTAGTTCAAGTAACTGTAATTAATGGATTAATGCGGTGCGTTCCATAGAGCAAGGCAGAATGTCTGGACTCTTTCTCTAAACTCTGACTTTCAAGGAGCTGAGCTGCTCTGAAGGCTAGTAGTCAGCAGCACAAGAAAATAATATGTCTGCTGAATATAACAGAACTGTTTGAATTCTGCCTCACTAACTTTTAGCTTTTTTACGTAGGAAAAAAATGTTTCAGCAGATAAAACATAAAAAGATCTGCCCGATGTGTAGTTGTTTGGGTTTTTTATGTATGTGCTTTTTCTTATTTATTTTCAGCATACTACGCACATGATAAACTGGATGATTTCATCAGTACTATTAACGGCCATCTACAGCCTTTGTTTATGCAGATCCGGAAAGGAATGTCGGAAGGTGATGGGAGAGCACATTATGCTTTAGTAAGTATGTGATGTGCTGCCATCGCGTGGTTTGGCTTCTCATGAGTAGTGCATGGATAGCAGAGGGAGCCTCCCATGTCTCCCAGCTTAAAATTAACCCTTGAATAACATGCCAATAAAAGGTCTCCACACCTTCCAACTGTAAAGGGGCAAAAAAACCTAGCTGTATCTGTGCATAATAAACGTAAGGCTGCCCAAAGTCCCATCTTTGGATGTTAGAAAGATTGAGTTACCTAGGGTCCTTTTCCTACAGTATATCTATAATAGAACTGCTATTTGGAGAAAACAGAGAATCTAGAACTGAAGGCTGCATGTGCCAGCAGGCTTCTTACTCTTAGCAGTGTCGTGTGGTTTATGCGGGGCTGTTCCACTGTAATGCTGGCACTGCTATAGAAGCTACTTGTAGAACAGGGAAGGGGGAGGATAAATTGCCAACAGCCTAGGTGCGTGGAAATGGAACATGGCAGCAAGGACTACAGCAGTGTCTGATTTATTTAGCATAAATATTGCTTAAGTGCTAAAGTGAGATTTCTTTTTCACTTTCTCAAGAGGAATTTTTGAGCAAGAAAACATGGAGAGCCCTCCAACTTTAGTTTTCTTTTTCTCTTAATCAAAAATCAACCTAGCATAAATGGGTTGCTAAGGAATGGCCTATAAAATGTTTCCCTAGATGCTCTGCAATGTGCATGTCAGAGAGGGAAGATTATATAGTAAATTCAAAAGACTATACAGGAGGTATTCTAACATTAGCTGCTGCTTTTAACCTTTCTGGGTCATTTTGCCAGTTCAGTTGAGCTAATAATAAATAGCAGTCGCATGTGCAATAACAGTATGAAATATCAATAACTGTTTTTCACAGTGAAACAAAAATGTGTATTATAACATAGTTACTGCCACTAATACTCTATATTAGTTCTATGGGGGGAGGTGGCGTTGTTTTAAGAGCTTGGATTGGGCAGAGGCAGCTGTGGAGGACATGTGGCTGGAAGATCAGGGGTTGTAAAGAAAGGACTCGAGTACCATCGAGTGCCATCTTTAAGGAACAGCCTCTTTCATGCCACTTAAATAAATTAGATTTCTGTTAATTGTAAGACGATGTATTCTTTACCCCAGAGGATCTTTTGCAATTTATGGTGTAGAAATACAAAGGCACTTAGATTTCAGTTTATTTTTTTTGTAGGTGAATTTGGCAGAAACTGAAATAACTAAAATGGCATCTGACTATACAGAAAATGAATTAGAATTGTTCAGAAAAACAGTAAGTATTAATAACAGTAAGTTATTAATTAGTAAATCACATTATTTGTGAAGGTACGATCTTAAAATGAATGGAAATGGAAATGAATGGAGATGTGGTTCAGGAACTAGTTGCCATCTTACCTAAGTTTATCCCAAATCGAATGGGGGGTGGAGATGGGAGTATATGCAAGTAATGATTCCCTGCTGAAAGTCAGTTACCGGTATACTGAAATCAGCAATAGGGGAGTGCACCTTGGAGTTAGTGTCTTGACATACCTGCTTTTAGTTAAACAAACAACTTCCGTCAGGATTTTCAGTTGTGATTGCTGAATTTTTCACTGGCTTCAGTAGTCTAGTAATATGCAGTAGATTTTAATGCTAATAACATACAAGTTGGATTTGCTGATTTGAACAGAAACATTTGTCTATTGTTATTGCTTAGCCAATTAATTCTGTGTTTAATAAACTAGTCAGAATGCTGCTTTTTAAACAAGAACACATGCACTTGAGAAGTTCCAAATATAACTATTGGGCTGAGATTCCAGAACATTTGATGTCTAATTTCTTATCAACAACCATTAATGTGAGTTGTGATCATAGCTATGTATCCTGCATGTTTTAGTGATTTGTTCTCATAGTGCCTTCAACTTTGAGGACTTAATTTCTCCAGCCATAGACTTTTTAATTTTTTTTTTGCACACACGTTAAAATAAAATTTTCTTATAAACTGGAAAGAGAGGTGTATTGACTATTCTATGACAGCTGCAAAAGTCTAATCTACATGGATAGTACTCGGAGATTTCCTTGCTCTCCCCATTATTGGTGAAGCACCTATACAGCCATCTCAGCAGTGCAGAGGTGGCATTGTCATGGTACATATTACTACTGGCATAAAAACTCTGCATGCTGCTCTGAGATAATGAGCAGCAAGAGTGTTTCCAATGAGGGAGATTCTCTGAAGATTGGTAATACTGCTAAAACCTTCAAGTGCCAGGTAGGTTAAGCAGTACTAATGACTCCAGAGTGGACAAACTTCCTTTAGTAGCAAGAGATTTTTCCTCAAAAGAGCCTTGACAAAGAGCAGATAAAGAAACAGATCTGCCACCCCTGAGTATGCTCAGGGGTCCCTGAATGCAGCTTCATTTAGGCAGCACTGTACAGGCCTATTTGTGGAAATATTTTCTTGGCAAAGATTAAAACTGTCAAGGTAACAATGATTGTTTCAGCTTTTGGCCTTTGTTTTACCGTTCTGGTTCAAGCCATATACGGTAGTATACCTCATATGTATGGATGCTAAAAAAGCTGCGCATTACTATAAGGTGTGTCTATCTGATTGCATCGTTTTTTAATGGTTGAAAATGTTTCTTTCTGTAGATGGACCTAATCATTTTGTCAGAAAATGGCTTTGCCTCTTCTACAGATATTTTAAACTTGGCAGACCAACTTAAGACAAAGAAAATGAAGAAAAAGGAAGCGGAACAAGTGCTGAAAGTTTTTGTGGAGGATAAGTGGCTCTCTGAGGTAACTGCTGTATCTTTTCAAGTGTTTGTATTTTAATAGGTCCAGGTATTATTTTCTTATGGATGCGATGGCTGAAACTGAAGCTGTTCTTTAATGAGTGATGGCTAAAATGGTTTTGTGAGGCCTGTGCTTATTGCTGCTCCAGTGATTTTTGCAGAAAAGGTAGTACATTTACAAGGAAAAAGTCCTTGGGTAGATCTATACAGAACAACACGGTTTCTGTTTCTTGCACCTGAGCTAGGTGGGTATGTGTGTACAGCCTTGCATTGCGACATACAGACATCCTTTGTACACAACAGCACTGCATACTTAAAACTTGGAACAAGAGCTGGGGAAAGCTCTTCAGGATGATCAGTGCTGTTAGTTACGTTTAGAATGTCCTGAAAAGCAGTGAGGCCAAACATGTTGAAAACTCCGGTACCAGAAATGTATGGGCCACTGTGCACATTTTTAAATCTCCTTTACTTCATGAGGAGAAATTGAGATTCACTTACCATGTGGACGCTGCAGTTGCTTGCCAAGACAAGTGAGACCTCAATCCCTTTTCTCCTGGATTCATTGCATCATAGATCTCCAACCTGCTGCCACAGGTTTACTTATGTTAGAGTGACTTAGCAGAGCTTTTCAAAGATACCTCAAGCAGTAAATGCCTAGATTTTGCTGAAGGCCAGCAGAATTTCCACTGATGTGCAAATGGAGGGTCCCAAAACTGCATGCCTGCAGTTAACTCTGTTAAGGAGAGCATGCTTGCTCATCTGTACCTTCCAAGGACTAGATCTCTGTTAAAGGTGTGAGATCTTTATTCTGATCCTCTGAACAAATTAATTCTGCTACTTCAGAAGTATTTTGGCTTTGCATTGTATCAGTGTCAGCACGTTAGTTTCACAGCAGAAAAAAAGTGGATGTCAAATGCTTGCTAGCAGGTGGTTAGAAAAGTCAAAAAAGATAAAAGGAATTAAAAGAAATTCCTCATCTTGCCACTTATTTCCTTAGAGGAATGGAGAATATACTCTGCATACTCGCTGCATAATTGAGATGGAACAATACATTCTCAACAACTACCAAGATGTGGCAAGGAAGTGTAACATCTGTCACAGCCTTGCCATCCAGGTAACATTTGTTTTATCACCTCAGTAGGCATCTGCCGATGTACTTACATGGTTATAGCTAAAGTTTGTGATACTTTTCCTTCGACTATTAGGCAGGCACTGAAAAATTGTCTTGTAATCTGGTAATGGTGCCCATGCATATAAAGAAAATCCCTTTTTTTTTTTTCTTCTTCACTGTTAAGTATTTTATCTTCTGTCTTTGGAAAATAACTTGTCTTGGAGCAGTATCTCCAAGTATGAACTTGGAGAAAGCGAACTCACCCAATGAGGGAACATTATTGTGCTGTCTTGCTTTCCAAAGCCAGCAGGCTAGAGATGAACCCCTTATTCTTAAATAGGCATAACAGTTAAGTGTTAGCTATCTTATCTTTGGACCTTACAAATAGCAGTCTTCATGTGACACACGTTCATCTTTGGTCCTGGGATTTTGGTCCAGGAATTGCTTGTGTCTTGGACTTCAGAATGAACATGTATGCTTATATATAGCATGCTAAAGCACTATACTTTGATAGCTGGTAAGTTACCAGTTTAGTCTTGCATAAGTGGTTACAGCCTGAACTCCTATTCCAAAACTACTGCATTCCCTTGCTCCTTGACCCTGCATCTTCTCATCTTCCCAACTAACGTGCTTCCATGTTACTTTTTCCATCCCAGTAGGTCTCCTTTATTGCAACCAAATAGCTCAATGTTGTTTGTCTTTCAAGCTATATTTTCTTCATATAGGGAAATGGTATTTCCTAGTTTCCAGAAAAATACCTCCTCTTATCATGTACCAACTTTGACTTTTGGGTATCCACCAACTGTACTGTGTGAACCATTCTTTGGAATAAAGCATTGCATATCTGCTGCCCTTTGTAACAACTTTATGTTAAACTGAAGGACAGGTTAGAAAGACTTTTTTATCAACACTTCTGATTTCAGAGCCAAGTATGTGAATCCTGTGGAATTGGAATGCATTTACCTTGTGTCAGAAAGTACTTTAGAGCTCAGACTGAACCACGCTGTCCGCAGTGTAATGATTTCTGGTCTTGTGACATTCCAGGTACCAAGCAACCTATTTTTAAAAAAATTGAGGGTAATAATACTAGAGAATGGACTGTGACATTCAGTGGCACTGCCTATATTATTTATAGTTGTAGTTGAATATCAGTTATTTCTGACTTCAGTTCTACATTTCAGACAGTAAACCATACATGAGCAACACTGAGCCCTGAAAGTGCAAGGATTATGCCTTATGGTCACTAGCAGGTCCTGTGCATATTGTTTCTAACAACATTAAAGTGTGGAGGGGTGGGACGGGGAGTAGGGGGCAGACACAACACATGACACTAAAACTTCTGGAAATACTGAGTTTCTAAGAAGAGCACAGTCTCTTCAGAATTCCTCTGTTTAGCCAGGGAAATCGGACATTCTGAACAGGAACACAGGAATATATAAAGCATTTTAAAGATCTGGAGGTTATACAATATCATCCTTTTTTTGTGTGTCATTCATTAACCTTCCTTTTGTTTTCTTTACAGGTATGAGTCGGATAGACGCCCAGTCACCATCAAAAACAGGGAGAGCAGAGAAGAGCTTCATTCTCAGCACTGGACGACGCTAGTAAAACTTGCTTTCAGTGAAATCTTTTTTCCCCGCTCTTGCAGAATAGCCAGAATGTATTGTATTCATTAGTAACAGTGCATTGTACTTATTTTCTCCTGAACTGTTAAGAATCTTAAAATAAAACTATCATTGACCTTCCTCTTCTCCTTCTTCACAGTTATGCCTGCACAGCTTTCTCGGAGGCTCTTTTGTGTATGTAGTTCTCCACAGTCTTGGGTTGGGACTCTCAGTGCATGTTTGGGAATGAAAGATGCAGATGTTTTCAGTCAGTCCTGCAAGCTGAGCTATGCAGATGAACTATTAGAAGAAGCCTTTCTCAGCAACAGTGTTCCCTATTTGTACAGTTTCAGTTGCACAACTGAAAATGGAACCTGTTACTAGCACCACAGGGCTTCAAGCGGGTGAAAAATCAATGCAGCACTTTTGGTCTCCTCACGAAGGAGCTGGCTGAATATCTGATCTAGGGCTAGAGTTTGAACACTTTCAGTTGGCATTGTTGCTTGGTTTTTGTCCCTTCTTTAGACACCAAAGAGTTCATCTGACATATGGCCAGGTCACGAGCAGCTATGCTCAATAAGAGAGGGAATATTCCCACAGTCAAAACGATTGGGAAGGAGAAGGACAAGACTTTTGGGGCAATGCCAGCTTATGTCTGTGAAGTGTTAAAAAATTATCATATTAAGATTCTTTTAGTTTTTAGTATTAGCACTTCACTCTCCAGTTTTATGTAAGGGTGCTTCTTCCTTTAAGAGTGACTTGAAAAAAAGACAAGGACTAGATATTTATTTAACTGCAATTAAACTATGGATTAACTACAATTAATTATGTTCCTAGGCCTTAACACTAGTAACTTTTTCTGTATAGGAGATTGGTATCTTGCATCGTGTTAGCTTTTTTTTTTTTAAACATATTGAACCTTTGGGTCGCACCATCCCTCATTGTTTATGTAACTCCAATTTTTACTGTTACTAAATGCAAGTAGAAGATAACACTAACCTGATATTCCAAATACAGTTTGAAGCAGAGTCCTGACTGTGCCCATATATAGAGCTGTTTCAGATGTACACACGCATACAATATGATGACCTAACATGCTTTTTATGAGGAGTTCATATTAGAAACATCCATAAAAATAAAGTGGCCGTAGCGTCTTTTTTTCCATTTACCCATCCAGACTTTTTTACCATGCTGAAGCAAGAGTTTGTTGGTTTTTGTTTTTTTTTTAATCCACCTCTAACCTCTGGATAGGGAAGAACATTCTCATGCTTAAAAATAATTCTCTTGGGAGAAGATGCCAGATGCTACTCTTTCTGATTTTTAATTCCTATAACAATGCTAACAGACTTTATGCATGCTTCAGAGCTATGACCACCAGAAACTGACAGAGAAGCTGATATCAAGCGATCGTACATAGTGCCAATATTTAACTGGAATAAACAGAACCTGTCCAGGCATCAGAATACAGGACTGAAATGCAGCCTTTCTGAAATCAGGAAACTTAACTAAGTCAGGATCTTCCACATCAACCTATAAAAAAAGAAAACAATCATCAGTAGAATGTCTTTACTCAAATACAATTTGATGAAGTAACATTACTGATACTAAAATTTCAGGCAACTATTTACCTGACTAGTGTTGTGAAGAATTTGGCTCTCATGTGGGTACAGGTTTTCTGAATCTTGAGGTGAATATAGACGGATATACTTTCTTCCAAATACCTGTATATATTACAACAAATGTTTTCCATCTGTCATTAACCTGCACATTACTGGAAACTGTGGGCCATAGCTGGCATTTAACAGTAAAATATACCTGATTACAAGAAACATCATTATCTTTGTTAGTAATAAACAGACACTGCTATCATAAAAAGTTAAAACAAATCAGACTATTGGAATTCAAGTACCTGTTCCCTTGGAGCAGATAAGAATTTGAAATACCAGGAAATGCGTTTAACCAAATTACTTTAAATTCAAAGTTTAAGGCACCCAATTTATACAATGATGTTATTTGGGCTCTACGTAGCACGAAAGTGATTAGAAAAAGAACTGAGTATAAGGAGGTCGAGTCTCCAGTGCAGTTCACATCAGCAGGCAGAGGTACCCACACAGAGCGACTGCTAAGCTTCCATATACTCCTTCAGCTCTTATTTCTGTGTCTTCATTAAATCAGTTCTTTCATTGGAATGCTTAATTGAAAGACTAGAACTCATAAGGCAAGTGGACTGACTGACCTGAACACTACACTGAATTGCAAGTTGTTGATGCCTAAAATGAAGTGGCAGAATAAAAAAGTCAAAGCCGATTCCTGCACTGATACCAGTGGAATGCCCACAGAAGGCACAGGGTGAATATACATGCTGCTTGTGCCAGGATTCAAGATTTCTTCAAGGGCCAGGCATGATCATATTTGTTTGGAACTATCACATTAAAGGATAAGTCAGTACTCTGACTAACCACAGCACCCTGGACTGGCATTATGCTACCAAACTATTCCTAACCAAGCTGCTTTTCCTCTGTCTTAACATCCCTTCCCATGTAATAGAACATGATTTCTTGAAATCTTACCAACACCCAAGTTGTAATGCTAGATGTTTAGAGTTTTTTGCTTCAAGGACAGCACATAAATGTATTCTAAAGGCTGGACAAGAATCAGTGTATTCCTGCCCTGTCCTACTCTTCACTATCACTGGTTAAACTACTAGAGCATTGATCTGAATAACTACAGCTGTCACGTGTTTTTAGGATGCCTTCCATACCCCAAAGGTATTATGGATATTAATTAGCTCTCTAAAGAACCAAGTGTTAAGTGATATTTTTGGTGATGTATGAAGGTAAAGAAAATGTTGGTTATGGCTCCAATAGCACATTTTCTGAATCCCTGAATTTTTTTTGAGGGGTGGGTGTTACCTGGACTGCTGTGAGCTATTAACAGCTTCTTCCTTCACTTGCCTCGCTGGGTTAAGGCCTTCTATATTGCAAGGTTGAACACACAAGTTAATGGGCAACAGTCTGCATCTCCAGGTACTGGTTTCCTCATTAATGGAAATACTACGATCTCTGCAGCAGCTACCACCCAGCCAGTAGAGTTCACTCCACTTTGTTACTTGTACTTGTGCCTTCCTGGACTCCACAGCCACAGTTTAAATGGCATCAAGAGGCAGCACCGTTTTAACTGAAAATTGAAAACTGCCAGATCACCTGCTGTTCAAATTACAAAGACTCTTTTACAGCACTGGCAGATAATCTCCCATTCTTCAGGCAGAAGAATACAAGTTCTCAAGTTTGTAAGGGAAGTATCTTTTCCCAGTCCAACAACTCCTATGACAGACTTCCACCCAAAAAAATTCCCCTCAAGCTTTACATAGTGTGTATAGTAGGATACTTTGCTTTCAGAATGCATGGGGGTGGGGAGGGGGGCGCGGGGAGGCGGGGGGGTAGAGAGGGAGAGAGAGGCAGGTTAGCGGGGAAGAGAAATACAATATACATACATAGAGAAACAATACATGTATATAATTGCACAGCAGTTGTAAAAACCCACTTTAGGAAGGCCTGAATTAAGCCTCAGTTCCAAGTGAAAACACAGGTTAGCAGGATGCAACTGTTTGGGACAGAGGAACTAAGGCTCAATCCATAAATAAGCACAAGTAGAAAGTATTCAATATCGTGATCCTGCTGGAGAATGTTTGAAAGTGCAAGCCATATTTTTTTTTAGAGTCTGATGGGATGGACGAAGAAACGGCAATCTCCTTCCAGTAAGCAAAAAAACCCTCAGTGTTTGAAGATGTACAGTTGTCAACTGCTTAGCCCAGGAATACGTCTTTGGGCTTGTATAGCGCTTACGACAAAGGGCCCCAGTACTTCACTGTATTACTCTGCACTAAAAGTCATCATCAAGAAGCTTACCAACAGTAACTCACTTAGCAGCAATGAGGTCACAGAGCAAATATTACTTCATCTGACTCTCAATGCATGCACTAATGGATATTTTACTGGGTAACCTGGAGTGGATTAAAGTATGCACCTAAGTCCACCCCAAATCTTGCTGTTCCAGAAAAGGAAGTTCTTTGGTACACTATGACAGGATCCAGGTTCTTCCCAACTCTGTTACCAAATTCCTTGTGTGACCTTGGAAAAGCTGCTGCTTATGATTTCCATTTATCATCTGTAAAATGAGGGTGAGTAATGGCCTATCTCGATGAGGAGCACTTGTGGCCTATAAGGTTACATTAAGTATTAAGTTGCAGTAGTAACACATGCAACAGAATAGCAAAACAATATCTGCATATTCTCTATCCTTCAATCGTTCATCAAGTTGTCTGCTACCCTTGCTTCTAACTCTTACATACCATAGGCATTTTTTCTAGCTATAGCATTAATGGCATGTGTAGAGTAAGTAGAGTACAGACCTGGGCTAAAAAATTTTGCTGGGGATCCTGATGAAGAGGTGAGATAGTGCCTTCTGGACCAAACCAAGCGTTAATGGTGATGTCATCTTCTTCCCCTTCCCCCAGGCAGCAGTAGTCAGGGATACTGATATCCTCTTTCAATTCTGGGATCTACTCCCATAAAGAAATAAACATTAAGAAGGGTATGTGCTGACTTGCCAAATGCATGTAATTTGAGGAACAGAGGAACAAGGCTTGGCACACAGAAAACAAATGACCTGCTTGTCCAGCAAGGACAGGCCAGGAGAGAAGTAGCTGAACTGCTAGGAATCTGCAGGAAATGCCCTCACACTTTCTGTCCTAGCAAGCAGATTCTGTTGGAAGGAGAGGTGGGAGAAAGAAAGGGGTTTCTCATTCTTCAGAGACCCTTTGCTTTAGCAGAAACCAGAGAAACCCAAGAATGAGTAGATTTGCTGTTCGTGGAAAAGGAGCAGCTGATCTTTTATACACTAAGCTTGCTTCTCCGTGAGATTCCTTTTTATGTCTCCCACCAACCCAATCTCTGGTAAACTGGAATGACATTTCAAAATATGGTGAACATATCAGCACTGAAGACTGTCTCCTGTCCAAATCTCTTCCCTGACTTACACATTCATTGGGGAAATGCTGCTTTCCAGGTGATATCCCTGTAAGTATATGCTACATTGTACCGAAACAGCACTAAGATTGAATATCTTCACCCCTGAAAGAGTTTTGTTTCCACGCCTTTCAGCCAAATGGAACAAACCCCTCCCTCTGTTCCTTCAAATTGTGGGAATAGAAACTTAAACAATACTGTGAATTCTCCGTATGCCCTTCCATCTAGTAGAGTTGACATCCTCAGAGATGTCTTGTGCTACAAAGGGAACATTTGACTGCAGAAAGATAGAAACATTCAGTTTTACCTGATCAAAAAGCTGGTGCTGGGCAAGGTATCCTACACTGTTCTGAAATTACAGCAGAGAAAGAAAAAAATGCATAGTGACATATAGGGTAAGACTTCTCAGTCGGTTAATTTACTTACAGGTGAGTAGAATTTACTTATAGATAGCATCCATTTCCAATGTCCTATTTCAGAGTACTAGAATTGTTTCAACAGTTGACTGGTATAAGGGGTCTTCTGAAATAGTAACTTACAGCTACACTGAAATTGTAAGAGTGTAGATATATCCCCACAATCGACAAAATATCTAGCTCGAGTTACTGGAAGAAGCCTACCTACAGTCCCTACGGAGTCTCAACAACAGTTCTGTTGTCAACCCTGTGACAACACTCTGCATCTTTATAGCTAGACCCCGCGGGTACACAGACTAGTTCACCCTCACTCCCTGTAAGTATCTTGATATTCTATTCCAGCCTGCACCACAAACCAATTTGCAATGGCACATGGTCCTTCCTGCCAGAAGACTACGAAACAGAAATGAAGGCTTCAGGTCCTCAGCTGTGAAAGTACAAGGACATTCAATTGCTAATCAACTTTTTATTTGTGAATTTGGATCTCGATCCTAGATGTCAGTAAGCAGGTTAATGACCAAGAGGAACAAAACTGCTGGCTGAGGATCCCTTATCCTTAGACTCCACCATTCAGGCTTTTGCTGCTGAAGGTATCTATCTATTCTTCCAATTCCAGCTGCTGTCCATTTGATTACATATAAAAATCAAACCTAGCTATTGTTACAATAACTATGTGTAGTTTCAGATCTTGAAAATATGTCAAACTTTTTAATTCAGAGTTGTGCTTATAGCATACCCCCTCCCTTGACATCATCTCTAAGCATGTTCGTTCTAAGCAGAAATTCTGTACCACTAACACACTGCTGTATTTGGAGATGAAACAAAATGAGAGTAACAAACCTCATTCACAATATACTGGTTGATGAAGTCACTGACAGTCATGAGCTTCTGAGACCATTCCTCATCTGTGTATCGGGTACCCAGTTCCACGGGGACTGTGCGGCACCCTGCGACTTGACAAAAATAGTCCACGCTGAAATAAAGAAAGTTCCATTACCCTTTTATACCGCTCTTCCTACTAATTTTGAACGTAAGGCAATCAATCAAAATCAATCTTTTAGAGTAATAAAACTCTACCACCATAAGTTTCTTCTCTCTAAAACCAACAACCAGAGACAAAAGGCAGCAGAAAAGGATGCAAGCAGCAAGGCAACAAGCAGTGAAGTTTGTATGTACATTATGCCACAATTGTCTGTTTTGCTTCATTTTAAAACCTTGTTTACCTCAGTTAACTATTGTTTCCTTACGAGCTAAGGAGATTTAAGCTGTTAGTCTCTCTTGACTAGGGATGGCTAATCTTTTTGCTGCCTGCTGCCATGTTTGCTAAATAGTATGTTGTATCTTTTTATTATTAACGCTAGATCAACTCTCTGTCAGTGCCAAATTCCATATACAGGTGCCAATAATATCCACCCTGGCTAAAGTCAGAGGAATTACTTTGATGGGTGGTATACATCTCTCCATTGACAATGATATTAACTAAATGGAGAAGTTCATCTTTTTAAGTGTCTGAAGTTAAGCAGTGGAATACCTTTCCTCAAAATAGAATAAAACCCCTATGAAATAACAAGTGTGTTCAGTTAATGTCAATTTTACCCTTGGCTGTGGAACGAAAGCAGTTTGTGAGTGTTTTCTCCCCTTTTCTAAGGAATCGTGAGCTCTCACAAATGTTCGATTCTCAGTATTGGAGATGTTGGCTCCATTGCTTACATTACACAAGCAGCACAACGTTATTACTCACTCCTGAATGGTGGTGTCTGGAAACTCAACACTCAAACATGACACTGAACAAACATCAATGCTTGTACATGTGAAGGAAAAAGCCAACCATGTTTACTCACACATCTCTTCCACAAATTCACTTTCCATTGCACTAATTATCAGCAAGTTCTGAGATGTAAAAATCATTGATTTGTGTCTGACACAGACCCACTTAGGATGTGAGCAGCTCACTGGAACAGTTAGCAATGCATGCTCATCGCTAGTTTCCAGCCAAGCAACACACAGTGTCAGCAATTCGCCAGAGCGCTCCCCGGCACAGCCTGGGGAGGCAGGGCTGAGGGCTGCCTTCAGCGCCGTCCCGGCCAGGACTGGGTTTCCCCAGCACACCGGAGCACTTACCGTGCAATGCTCTGGATGGTTTGATGCGCTTGCCTCATCTATGAAGCAACTTCTACAGAGCAAAGACAACATCGCAGCAGGAAGGTCATGCTCAGTGGCACCTATCTTCTGTGAAGGTCTCTATGCTCCACCGAGCATCAAGATACCTGACACAGAAAACGATCCTCACCCTTACTAGGACAGGGAAGAAACTCTTATTTCTCACCTCCACTTCTTCATACACGGCCAGTGGTCAATAATCCCCTCTAAGACCACAGGCTTCTGTGGAATTAGGTAGTTGTCTCTGAAATGCTCCAGCGAAGGGCAGTGAAGGTGTGGAAGCGCATCTTCTGGCTGCACAACAGGGGCTGGAGGGGGGCCAATCCGGATCCTCTGGAACAGAGGCGTCCTCCTCCAACAGCTGCCAGCCAAGGCCTCCGCGGCCTCCCCGCCGACCGGCCCGGCCCGCCCTGGGACCGCGCGCTGCCGGAGGGGCCCCGGGGCCGGCGGGGGGGGGACAGACGACAGGGGGGCAGCCCGAGGATGCCCGGGCTCGCCCCGGCGGCGAGAGGGGCCCGCGGGGGGAAAGCGGGGGGGGAGAACGAGGGGAGGGGGCGCCGAGAGGGAGGTCGCGGGGACCCCACGGGGCGGGGCCGCGAGGGCAAGGGGGGCCGGGGGGGGAGCGCGGGGGGGCGCGGGGCCAGGTCGCCTCAGGGCGGCGGGCCGCGGGCGGGCGGTACCTTGGCGCTCCCCTCGGCCGCGGCGCGCCGCTTCCCGCGGGGCAGGTGCGCCTGCAGGACGCGGACGAGGCGGGCGAGGACGTTGTCCAGGACGGAGGCGCCCATGAGCAGCCCCATGTCGCAGAGGCGGACGGCAGGCGCCAGCGGGCGGCCGGCGGCGACCTCGGCTAGCGCCCCGAAGAGGCAGCCATAGGCGTAGACCTGCCGCCAGGCCTTGCTGACCTCCCGCCACGGCCCCGCGTTCAGCTTCTCCCAGGAGTAGTCGCGCAGGACGTCGCCCAGGCGCCGCAGCGCCGCCGCCGCCGCCCCGCAGGGCCGGCCCGCCGCGCCGTAGAGCAGCCCGCGGGCCCGCCGCAGCAGCGTCAGGACGCAGTCCTCCACCTCGCCGCTCAGCGCCAAGGTCAGTCCCTCCTCGGCGCCGGGCAGCAGCGCCCGCACCTCTACCCAGAGCGCGCCGCCCGCCGCGGGGCCGGCGGCAGGGCCCTCCGCGCCGCCGGGCGCCGCCATAGCAGCGCGCCTCCGCCGGCTGCCGGCCTCCGCGGCGCAGTTCGGCGCTGCCGGGCCTGCGCCGGCCTCGGGGGCGGGCCGCGGCGGGGGGGCGGGGTGCGGGGGGCAGGCCGCGGCGGGGCGGCCCGCCCGGCGCGGGTCAGGTCTGCGGCGCGGCGCCGCCCGCCTCGGGGGCCTATCCCGCCCGCGGCTCCGCCCCGCTCCGGGCTGCCAGTGCGCCAGCCGGGCCGGTGGCCTGGCGGGGGCCGGGCCGCTGCTGCCGGGCGTCTGCGCCCCAGCGGCTGCGGCAGTAGCGTTGGCGTCGCGTAGCGAGAGGGGAGCTGCCACGGGAACCACGGCAGAGTGCCGCCGCGGCGAGCCCCGCGCAGCCCGTGGAGCCCCCGCCGCCCGTCCTCGTCCGCTGCGGGTGGGCCCGGCGAGGCGGCCGCTGGCTTCGGCCGCTGCCGCGGCGGGGCCCCTGGGGGGTCCTGGCTGCCCGGCAGAGGGGCCAGCAGCCGGCTAGCGGGGGCGTGCGGGCGTCAGGTGTAGTTACCTCCTCCTCGCCGCACCTCCTCGGTTGCCGCCGGCAGCTGATGCGGGGGCAGATGCAGGCTGTTCTTTGCACGCCTCTTCATGGTATTTTTCGAATGCGTTTTCGTAATTGAGAGTTCCTCGGCTGCTCTGAGCCGGCGCTCCGGGGTGCCGCTGGCGGAAGGAGCAGTCCCGCTCCTGCGCGGCCGCCTGCCCTTGGTTTGTGCCCTTACACTGCTGCGAGTGTTCATGCAGCCCCGGAACGAGCGGGAATGGAAACCTCTTCTAGATTAAAAGATACTCGTTTTCTTAGGTTAGTTTTAGCCCAGATCAGTCTCATGATCAGTTCATCACGTAACTGTATGCTTTTACAGATGTAAAGAAGGGAGCGATAGGGGCTTTAAGTGGGTGAAGAAAGTGGAGCCATTCCTTTCGGTGGCACTGCAGTTTTTTTGCTGGGTTAAAGGCTCTGTGAAACTGTAGCCCGGGTCTCCATAAGCAGTGAAATATCACCAAAACTCTGTCTCGAAACTGTCATTTCGGCTCTTGACCAGCAAGTCTATTGGAATTTAGTAATTGTATGATTGATGTAGCTGGCTGCATTGAAGGGGAACGTATAAATCCAATCTAGTTTTCTTTCTACTGTAGCTTACATGTTAACCATACAGTGACGGTATGAGGAAGATAGCTGTTTCACTTCAGGAATCTCTCTGTTCCAGAAGTGGGACAGCTATTAACAAGTAGATGACTCCTGGAAGACTGGGAGATACTCTAATCAATGTTGATCTTAAATATTAGAAAGAAAGCCTATCTGGGACCTTGCGTGCTGATCTGAGTAACATGAGAGGAGCCTAGAAGCGTCGGGGTGAACGCTGCTGAGAGGCAATGTCCTTTTGGTAGTTTATGCTGCATGCTTTTAATCTGTGCTTAAGCCGTGCTTTCTATATGGAATATGCACCTCAATCTTCTAACACACTTTGCATGGCACCTCAATCTTCTAACACACTTTGCATGGCACCAACTTGCTTTGATAATGTGCCCTGAATGTGTTCTCAGGACTTAATACTTGACTACAAAGAAAATATTATTTTACTTAAAATTCAGCAACTCTGAGGAATGTCTTAACATCACGAACCAAAATCTAAAGCAACATAACAAGAAATGAGGAATTTGTAACTCATGATAAATTTTAAAAGTGTTGCTTGTCTGGGGTTGAAATCTTCAGACTTGATGCAAAATCTCACATTTACAGAAAAAGTTAAAATCATCACCTTTCGTACTGAGAGAACACTCGTCGTTCTTTCTGCCATGCTCGGTCACTAGTGCTTTCAAAAAAAAAGAGTTGGTTTGAGTCCTCCTATTGCTGCTGCTGCTTGTGGCTCTCCTCTACCCCGTTCCCCAGCTGTCTTGTTTGAATGACTTCCTCTTCTTCTGTCACACTTTAGACTTGCTGCATTGGCTTGTCATGCTGGCCCATCTATTCTCTGTCTTCTAACTGCCTTTCTCTTGGCACCTTAAATTCCTCCTGTGACTGTGTGATTTTAGCACCCTCATCTAGAAGTTTCTCCTCCTTGATTGCTAAATGTTAATATATGCTGCTATAGGAGAAAGTATTTAACTGGCAAGGAAAGCTTCTTGTTAGACCTTGTGTTCAACACTTGTAATTTATGATGCTAGGAAGGGTTGCTAGTCTTATGCTTATGGACTGTCCAATTTTTATTGCCATTTATATTAACTTTTATTCCTCTTTAAGTTGGTTAATACACTTCTTGCCAAACCATAGTTTTCCTAGTTTAAATATTAGGAATTTTTTCACAAATCACATTTTGAAGATTTGGATTTTCTTTCTGGTATTTTAAATAACACCAAGTTCTGAACACGTAATCTCTAGCGCAATGGTGGGGCATTAAGGCCATGATAAGCTTTATCAGTTTTACTGTAGGTGAAGAACCAAGAAATAGAGTTTAGTTTTTGGGTATTCAGGGAGGTTCACTGTTTCTCTTTGAGCGTACACTGGAAGGCAATTATTTCTAGTCAGTCGTATTTTGGTACAATGGTTTGAATGCTGATACAGCATCAATGGTCTTGAAAGGACTGAGCTGTATATCTGCTAAGCTAATAAAGATAGGTTTTCAGGTGTGTATTAAGTCTTGTTGTAGTGTGTTTGGCCTTTAGTCTAGGAGGAAAATCCACTAAAATTTCATAATATCATACTGCATCTTAGCAATTTGGTTGAAATTGTCTTTATTGGGAAAAAACCAACAGATTTGCAAAAGCTGAATTGGGAAATTTTGCTATCAGAGTAATTAAGCTTGCAGCACGTGCGTACTAGTTTTGAAACGTCTGTAAACTAATGCAGATATTTTTTGTTGTGAGCTGTCTGACCAAGGAAGTGGGTGACTTCAGTGCTAGACATTTCCCTTCTAAGTCAACAAGAGGTAATTTAATTCCTGCTGCCAGTGAACAAAGATTATTGTCATCTGTGTGATGTCATAAATAAATAATAAATCGTCATATTGTGCCGGGTCCTGCACTTCGGCCACAACAACCCCATGCAATGCTACAGGCTTGGGGAAGAGTGGCTGGAAAGCTGCCTGGAGGAAAAGGACTTGGGGGTGCTGGTTGACAGCCGGCTGAACATGAGCCGGCAGTGTGCTCAGGTGGCCAAGAAGGCCAACGGCATCCTGGCCTGTATCAGAACTGGTGTGGCCAGCAGGAGCAGGGAGGTGATCGTGCCCCTGTACTCGGCACTGGTGAGGCTGCACCTCGAACACTGTGTTCAGTTTTGGGCCCCTCACTACAAGAAGGACATTGAACGTGTCCAGAGAAGGACAACAAAGCTGGTGAAGGGCCTGGAGCACAAGCCTTATGAGGAGCGGCTGAGGGAACTGGGGTTGTTTAGTCTGGAGAAGAGGAGGCTGAGGGAAGACCTCATCGCGCTCTACAACTACCTGAAGGGAGGTTGTAGCGAGGTGGGGGTCGGTCTCTTCTGCCAAGTAACAAGTGACAGGACGAGAGGAAATGGCCTCAAGTTGCGCCAAGAGAGGTTTAGATTGGACAACTTCTTTACTGAAAGAGTGAAGTTTCAGGAACAGGCTGCCCAGGGAAGTGGTTGAGTCACCAACCCTGGAAGTATTTAAAAGACGTGTAGATGAGGCCCTTAGGGACATGGTTTAGTGGGCATGGTAGCATTGGGTTGACGGTTGGACTCGATGATCTTAGAGGTCTTTTCCAACCTTAATGATTCTATGATTCTATGATCTGTGTAACCTGCAGAAATTGATCTGAAAAAGAGTCATTTCCCTGTGGATTATGCCACCATACCGAAACTTGTGCTGCTTTCATCAGAAGTGAATTTTTAAAAGATTCTGGCAGCCAAACTGCCTAACCTTGCAGAAAGATGTCCCTTTTAAAACATGGAGGAAAAGTTGGTACCAAGGTCTTTTCTCTGCTGCTTCCTGCGGTATAGTCTGCAAAGCACTTTTTGTTCTCTTTTGTGTTCTGTGTATTTTTTAAATATGCTCCAGGCAGCTCACTTTCTCCTAACACTGACATTCAGAAAGAAATTACTTGTTTAAAAAAAAAACAAACAGGCCCGCAATTAAGAGAGATAATAAAGTCTGATAAACCATATGTATTTCTCTCTTCTGTTTACAGTCATAGATTTCAGGACCCACGGTTACTTGATGTTACCTTGTCTGCCACTGGTGGAAAAGTGATTAATTATACCAAATATAAAAAAAAATGCACTGTATTTTATCTTGCCTTTGTCTTCATTGGAAAGAGCAGGTGTCTGTCCTGTTCAGAAGTTAATTATTTATTTGTAGTAATATTCTCTTTTATAACACTATTTCTTCATTTACTAATTTGAATTAATGAACAAAGTCCTGCGATTGTTTTTGGATTTTATTAAAAGTGACATCAAAACACATGCTTAGTGATTCACCACTTGAGTCCTAAGTAGGACATTTTTACTAGGTGGATCGATTTTTAAAATGACAGCATCTGCTTGCTTGTACAATTTATTTATGATTCTTCCCCAGGCGAGTATAGCAGGAGTCTGGTGAGTAATAACCAGCTGTTGGAATTAGCAAATAGGGAAAGCAGTTATTTGATATGTGAAGGAGTGTGGGAGCCAAGGCCAGAAGTAATAAAAACTAAACAGATGCCCCAAATATACAAACCCAAGTAGGGACTTGTAAATTACTTGCGCTGCTGATGGGCAAAATTGTGTCAGATGGGTTGACTTTGTCTGGAATTTTTATTAAAGATGAAACCCTCTCCACCACTGCGTCACATACAGCCATGCAAGGGAGCTTCTGGAGAGCATCCTGGGTCTAATTCTAGCACTTCTGCTGTGCTTGGCCAGCGTGAGCAATAGCGTGCAAAGCATGGCAGCTCTCTCTGGTGGCTTCCGTCAGTTGCCTCTCCGATATATTAGCAGAATGGGCAAAAAGGAATCCGAGTGTGAGGAAACTCTGCTGTTGGACCTCCTTGTCTCAAATCCCAGGTGCGCTGTGATTCAGGTCCTTTCTGGTGTTCTTTTGAGGTGTGTTCTTATACTGAGTAATTTCTTGGACAATCACTGCAGGAGCACAACAGCAGCATCAGAGGTTTTCCATCTCCTCAGGAGACTTCAGCTGCCCCTCAGCTCCTCAGGAACTCCATGTCCCTTTTGGCAGCCTAGCACTCTGCAATTACCAAGGGAGGTGGTCTGTTTCGTCATTACCTGTGCTTTGCAAAAGACTCATCGGAAAATGCTTTCTGTGGGACTTCTGCCTTTATCCTGACAGTTGATGACACCAGCCCTGAAGTGACTGTTGCAGCTTGATGGGGAAAGCCTGTCCTGAGAATTAGCGTTTCCTTCCACTGTGATTTTTGGTGATGATGGTTTCCTAAGCTGGAATTTACATTGTGCTTGTCAGAGTTACTGCAGTTGCTCTTAAATAAAAACAAATTTATGACAACAAATGAAAAATTTACATTCTTGATATATCCTTCCCATTTTTTAAAGAAGAAGATAAACCAAGGTGAAACTATGGAAGTTACATTGAAACTTTCATAACATTTTGATGGCTGTCACAATATTTTATAAATCCTGTATCTTCAGAAATATTAATTTTATATACATCTTATTAAGCTTACACTCTAGCTTGCCATTAGGCTGGCATAAATTGTGTCACAATGGTATGTAAAGGTGGGACCCTAAAATACATTAGCCTCTAAATGGTATTATTTGGCCAATTATTTGTACAAAGGAAAGAGAGTCTAGCAGTAACTGTAGTGGGCTATTAAAGAAAAGGACTCTGTAATCGTGTCAGGTGAGCATAGATCCAGAATTTCATGATGCCTTTGCAAGTGGAAAGCATAAAAGTTCAAAAACAACCTGCAAGATGAAGCCTATCTAGTTCAGGGCATGGGGAGTATGGTGGACCTTGCAGAGATCCAAGGTTTGCAGCCATGTTTTTAACAGCCAGGTATATTTTTAGAATGAATAATAATTGCAGTTGTGAGTTGGAGTTAGGGGCTGTCAGGCTTCTGGTATAAATTAACTTCTCTACTTCTCAAACCATCATAGGATTAATTCCCTTCGTGTATTAGTATAGGCAGTTGTATTTAAGATCAGTGTTGCCACCTTCCATGGGAAGTGCGAAGTTCTGAGTGCTGCAGGAGTGAGATGGGGCAGCTGAATAGTATCTTCTGATAATTTATATCTTATAACCATCTTTTGGGGTTCCATCTCTTGTCAGCTCTACTCTCTTTATTAGCCTTGTATACTGTTACATAAAACGAACTAGTTAGATGCCAGTTTTTTAACTATTTGTTTCCTAAACTAACTCAAATTTTTGAAGTTGTATCAGGATATAATGTGTGTTTGCACAGTAAACCACACAATATTTAAATGTAATAGTGTAGCCAATCTTCTATATATAAGAATTGCAAGTAGAATATCTTAACAGGTTATTATCAGGCTTACTATCTTTTGTTCTAGTAGAAGCAAAATGAGTGACAGATATGAGCACTGTTTTCCTAGGAAAGCAGCTCTTTCTCTGACTATACAAAGGTTTAAAACCTGCTAATCTTTATTCCTAACTATTTCAATTATATATGCATTTAGCTGTATCTATTTGTCGTGTATCAGCCATGTTATATTTTATCATGTTAATTACCAGTACATTAGTCTTACCTTGGATATCATTAATTATTGTGTTGTTAGAGATTAATTTTTGTTTCTCTTGGACAATACAAGTGGTTTCCAGTAACGTCTTGTCAGAACATATAAAGTGCTAAAAACACTCTTATTGTTTATTTTACAGACATTTCAAAACTAGTACACATGTACTGCAAGGTTAATTACTCTGATTACTTAACAAGCAAGGATGGAATCAACATTAAAAAAGTATCATGGTTGGAGGTCATATATTAAACTAATCATTATATATGATTTTATGTTTGTGCCCCAGGTCTAGATTCTCTGTTACAAAAGCTAACAGATTTTCAGCTAGAACTTAAAATTCTAGTTGATTTTATTAGTTTGCCCATTTAAAAAGAAAGCCTTACTATAACCAAGTGTCTTAATGGAGTTAACAGGCTATGAATATTGTTTAGCATCCTTGTTCTCTGAATCAGTATTTCCAGCGGTTGGAACTGGCATCTGTAGATTCTTCATTCTGCAATGTGGGAGGAAGATGTTTAGTGTGATGTTGATGCTCTTACGGTCTCCCTGCAGGACTGATGTCCTGCCACGGTGCTGCTGAGGGCACCTGAAGATCTGCCAAGTCAGGGTTACTGGCTCCATGCTGGTAGTGGCTGCTGCTTATGATTGGGGTGCTTCTATGAGATGACAGCAATCAATTCCCCTCCAGCCATCTGCATCAGGAAGTGGTGGATGCCTTTACTGGCCGTTGCAGCAGAGAAGCACCTGTCAGTGTTAGCAATGGCCCTCTCTGTCTGGGGCAGGGATAAAGGGGAGGAAAGGCTGGTACTGCTGCTGCCCTGCAGTGTGTGCCTTGGGGTAAGCAGACTGTTTCTGCTTCCAGGAGTGGTTGGCTGGTACCTTCCATAAGCATTATACTGAACTAACGCCCGCCTGCCCGCCCTCCCCCCGCCCCTGCCCCCCCCCCCCTAAAAAAAGTAAAAAAAAAAGTGAAAATGGGAGGTAACATGCCCTCTGGTCCTTAGATGGGAGTGTAAATTGACGATTGCCATGAGAGTGTTTGTTACCATGGCTGACTCTGATTTTTCATTACAGGGGATGAATGGTTGTCTCTCCCTCTGCAAGAACAAATGTATGAACACAAAAGACTTTAAAGACTTTGGGTGTCTTTCCTGGCTGCTTTTTCTGCTCCTGTGGACAGGAGATGAATGATTATGATTAATTATATGTACAGAATTAATTGCTACACAGTTATTTTCCTCAGATAAGCAAGGTCTTCCTCCTCGAGAGTGAAACAGCCATGCATTTCGATTGTATCTTGGAGTTGAGTGTAATTGTAGAGTGGAAGTGTAATGACGGATATGTCTTTATCAACCTGTTCCCTGCATTGTGTTTTTATCACTGCCATCTGCTCTGCCGAGAGTGGCAGCTGCCAGGTCTCACAAATAGCACTGTCATGTACTTTCATGTAGAACAACATATTGTCATAATTTCTCTGTTATTACTAGATGGAATAACTTCAAGCGAGATAAGGTTACATTTTGCATGACACTTTAGAATGCATTTCACTGCAGTGTGTATAGGACACACAATGTTCTTTCTGGAGCAGGCTATAACAGCACACCCAGTTCTACTTTCAGAAATCACTGGAAAATGCTTATTTTTCCAAAAACATTATGTAACATCCATCTGGGACATATGTGTCAGTGCTGAGATGAAACTGCGACATAGTCAGTATTAGTATTGCTTACATATGTAGCCTTAGTTACCTTTGCCGGATGGAAATTATGTAAGTTAGACTATTTTTAAAATTAGTTACTTCTTTTTTTTGCTTATATAAACTTGAAGCTCCTTCATATTTACAAACATGTTCAGACAGCTCCTTCAACATTAAAAGAAACAAAAAATCAACAAAAAAGAAACAAATCTTTAAAAAAATCTTTATAGCAGTTGGTACTCTTTCTGTTGTCTCAGCTGGACCCTAGGTAGAAGATTTAATTTTAGACTAGGCCAGATTTCACTAGGTGTCCAGCCTAAGCCGATCCTCTGGGCTCTCTTGAGTTGTGTGAGAGAGACGGATCCATCCCAGCTTGAGATGGGATACTTAGGGTAGGCAAGCAAGAATAAATTGCTCTCTGTGAGTGTCTGTTTCTTTCCTCAGGCTACAAAAGGAAGCTAAAAGACTAGCTTAGATGACCTTCTTGCCTTGTCGGTAGATAAATGTAGATGAGGTGAACCACATACTGAATATATGCCAACACGTCCTTTTGTTCTGAGTGCCTGTCAAAATCTTGCTTGTGCACTAAGTGTAGGAAAATATTTGGTGTAATCCACCTTCACGGAGATGATGCTTCTTAAAAGTAATGAGGTACATCCTCTTTTACATGTTCATCTCATTCTTTTGGATATGTACTTAGTGTAGTTTTTACTATGCAGATAGTCCCAGTGATTTCTAGAGCAAGTGGTTGGCTAATCTCTTCTTTCTGTCATAGTCCCTATTGCTGCTTGCAAGGGATGAACAGCAAGGAAGGAAGGAAAATGGTGTGTAACCCAGAGAATATACCTGTCTGTTGAAATATACCTGTCTCATAAAGGTGTGTTGTAAAACTGTGGCACCAAATCTGTCTGCCTATTGGAAAGATTTACAAGGAAAATTCATTTGGGATATTTCTTCTTGCTAATGAGCATTGATGAGAAACAGCCTTTCTGATATGGCAAAAAACCAAGTTGTGATAAAGAAGGTGGAATATTTATTCTTGATTCTTGCGTCATTTTCTTTTTCAAGTGTGATAGGATGTAAAATGCTGAACAGCTGATCAACAATATAAAGGATGGAGGCAAAGAGACAGCTTGCTTGCTAGTCGACCTGTTTGGAACGATGCGGTAGGTGGAAAGCTTTTCTGACAGAAGTGTGAAAGAAAGCCAGGGCATGGCTCCTTTACATTTCTCTGCCTCATCTAAATGGATGTGTAGCTTTGGCATTTCATTGCTAGCCAAGCAGAGGCCATTTGAATTGTGAATAATGTTCTCCCAGTGGCAAACAGGAGATCAGGCCAGAAAAAAGTCTCTTGGCATTTAAATGAAGTCGTACACTCTAGAAATGTAAGTCTTGCCTGTTGTTCCAGTAGTGCATTTCAAGAGCTGATAA
Source organism: Calonectris borealis (assembly GCF_964195595.1). Classification (NCBI taxonomy): domain Eukaryota; kingdom Metazoa; phylum Chordata; class Aves; order Procellariiformes; family Procellariidae; genus Calonectris; species Calonectris borealis. The sequence goes on along the minus strand of NC_134327.1, from coordinate 18,002,706 downwards.
AGGCTCCCGGGATTGTACTGATATTGAGCGCACACCAGATCACCTTTTTATCCTAAGGGTAGGGAAGTGTCATTTTCATTACCACACTTTATATATATGTATGTACCTTAAGAGGAAGAATGTGTATATAAACATTTTTTTTTCTTCCTCCCAAGATTTACAAATCTCATTTGAAACTTCTGTTTGATTTATCCCCCAGACTAGGGCTATAAATGCTGCATGAATTTGTTTTTGTGCTCTGTTTTAAGTATATTTAGAAGTGTACACAGTTATTTGTGTTCATACATCACATTCTTATTAATGAGCACAGTATAATTGTTGGTTGTATTGACTTTTGTTTCTGTGGATGTTTTTAAAAGATATTTTTAAAGGCTTTGCTGGAGTTTGCATGTGCTTCAGAAATTAAATTTAGTCTGTGATTTTATTACCCTTTTTATTTAATTTATCTTAACTGTTGCTTTCAAGCTGTGAACCAGCTGTTGACTTTGAAAAAACATTGTTCAATTTGAAAGGAGCATTTTAAAGCTTAATGTAATGGCTGTAAGTAATCACTACAGCAATTATATTCTCTGGGTTGTGCGTCACTATAATAATATTGGAGGTTGTGAGAACACGCAGGAGAGAAACACATCAAGCTCGGACTTCTCAGTTTTGCCTGTGAAGCATCTCTCTGTTTTGTATATAGCTTGGTGTCACTGCTTGAATCGTGGTAGAAAAACTGAAGCTCCGTTCTGTTATGGCTCTGTGTGTGCCCAGCAGGAAACAGGGGCTGCTTCTGAGCATTGTTCTCTGTTGTTCTTCTCAGACTGGACAGGTTTTTTTCTTTCTCCATACAGGCAGATTGTAGATGGATGCTTGCTGCAGTGGCAGAAGCCCCTGCTGCTCTGCTGCCTCCTCCTGACTAGTTCCAAGTTGTTGCACTTGATATAGAGTAGAATTTTGGGTTTGACTTTTCTTGAGCAGCTGTATACCCACCTTGTATGGTGCCGGTGGTAGCAAAGCTCTTTACAGAGCATTCACAGAGGCTGGCCAGGGCGGGAGTGCTTGGCATCCTGCAAAGTCAGGTCATGCTCCCTTTGTGCTCTGCAAATGAGCAGGTACTTGCCATGGTGAGGAGAATTAATAGAAAAGGGCGTGTTTTCATCCACATTCTGAGAAGGAACATCCTCCGTTTATTTGTGCGCGACTCTAGTTCAAGCAGGCTGGAGCTCTTGGGGAAGAGAACTTTCTGGGTCACTGCATTGAAGATAAGAGCAGCAGCATGCGCTCTGGATCCCTTCATGTTGTAACAAACCATGAAAATGCTGTGCAGCTTCCTCTGCCCTGGAAATTCTCTCCATAACGATTTTAAAAGGAATGTGATATCGTGGGAGTGGGCTACGTTTCACAATGAGACACCTAGCTATGCTTTACGCACAGCTTGTGTTTGGAAGCTGTGGACTGTAGTGGTGCTCTAAAAAGGTAGTCCACCAGATCGCACAGCTGTGAAGGACCTAGCCCCTTCTCTGCTTTCGCAGAGTTGCACAGCAGGTTCAAACCACCTACCAAGCTAAACCATCAGTTCCCGTTAACGGCTTTGTGAAGCAGTAATGCAGCTGGGGAAGACCAGCTAGGAAGCTTAGATTCAGCAATATACTAAGCCTTCCCCAAATTTACTCTGTAGCAAGATTCTTCACATCTAATCACAGCAAGATCTGAGACAATGCAATATAGTGAAATAACAGGAAGGGCAAGCGTGCAGGGAGCTAGAGGCATTGAGAGCTTGGGACAGATGGGAGACCAGGTTACTACTGAGGCAAAATTGCTGGTGTTTGGTTGCTGTGGTTTTAAAGGAAGGCTAGATGATGCATTTCGGAAGTGGGTTTTGTGATGGCACTTGTCATGGATGGTAGTCATGGTGATACAATTGGGATAATCCTCTACTAAGAGGTAATCCTGCTTTGGCATGGTAACACTCATCTAGAATGACCTGTACTTTACCTGAAAAGAAAAAAGTAAGATTAACATGAGAGTGAAAGCATATGCATGTGTATCAGTGTGTGCAGTATGCACCCGTATGACATCTGCAGCAAAATGAACTTTGATGTAGTTTCCCATTTCTCCACCTCTGTGTAGTGCACAGGAAAGCAAAAGCACTTATACAGATCTAACCATGCTTCAGAGATCAGGTGTATCCCTTCCAGACAAGCATGGTAGAAGCTGGGCTGCTGACCATGGATTTGACACAACGGGATATAGACAGAATCCTCATTGTGGCAGAGGCAATATGACATGTGAATTACATTATATACGTACATGTATGTAAATTAGACATTCAAAGAAGGTAACTGCTGCGATGGAGACAGACATGGAACAGCATGTTCTGGAAAGTTAAAAGCTTAGCCAGTGTCCCAAGGTATTTTTTAATGTAGCAGAATGAAATCCCTTTTGGTGCAGCAAATGAGACACATAAAGTGTAATGCCCTGTGAAATCGCAAAGAGCCACTTTCAACAGATGGAAAAAACAACTTTAATACAAAACCAAAAATTGATAGACTCTGCCTTTGATAATCCAAATACCAGGTTACACTTTAACAGTATCCATTACTGTCTATAAAGTATGTTTCAGTTGTTAAATGCACTTGCTGGTTTGTCACTATATAGAATTTAAAGTGACGAATCCTATATTATTCTGTCTTCTTCACTCTAAGAAATTAAACAAAGTCAGTGACAAATGGCTCCCAAGTTACACATGCTCTTTCAGTCTGCTGTCTGCTGCACCTGTGCCGCTCTTCTGAGTGTGGAACCGAACCCCTTGTTTTGAAGCTGGTTTTAGGAGTCCCTGTGGCAGGGCACGTTAAGAGCTCTGAGTGGACACAGATGTACAGCCCATTGCCAATGGCAGAGCTGCGGACTGGCACCCCAGAGCCAGGGAGCTTTCCTGTGCCCCTGGAGAAGGAGCACTGTCATGCAAATGGGATGAGAGTGCTCGCCTTCCCCTCCTTGCACCACCTCTGACCTCTCTGATACACACCTCCGCAGTGGGGCCACCTCTCCCAGCTGTCCTGTGCTGCTCAGTGCAGCTTCAGGCAGGATTTCATGGCTGAATATTCCCAGGGTACATCAATGCTACCACTTGCGAAAACTCACTGTGCACCAGTCATTGTAATCTTATCAGGGAAAACTTGGAGACAGCATGGGGTGTGGGAGGAATCAGTGTCTTGTTCTTTTAGGAATGCATGAAGTCAGTAGCACGTGAGTAAATGTGACACACTGAAGACTTAGGACTCCCAAGTGTCTCCATGCAGAGAAAGACATGTCTCACAAATCTCTTGGAGTTCTCTGGAGGAGGCAGCAAACTTGGGACAGAAGAACTGGATTTATATATTCCGCTTGGATTTCCAAAAAGAATTCAGCAAGGTCCCTTGTGAAAGACTTGTAAATAAAGCAAGCAGCTATGGGATGAGAGGAGAGGTCCCCAGATGGACACATAACTTAAAAAGCTTATAGGAGTAAATGGCCAGTTTTCACAGTGAAGGGAGATCACCAGAGGAATCCTGTGGGGATCCACGCTTCAGCTGTTCAACATACTCATACACGGTCTGGAGAAAAGGACGAACGATGACTATGTTTGCTGACAATTCTCAGCTATTCAAGGTAATAAAAATAGGAGTTCACTGCAGAGTGCTGTGGAAACTTCTATATATGAGTGACTGACCTGATGTAATGCAGTGCAGAGAAATAGAAAGTGATGAGCAGAAGGAGGAACAATCCTAATTTTGTGTATACAGTGATGAGTGCAGAGGTGATTGTTAAGTTATGAATGAGACCTGGGATTGTAATAAATACTTACATGGAAATGCTGGCATAGCACTCAGTCATAAAAGTAAATAACGTTAGGAGTTCTTAGAGGAGGAACAAAACAGGTAACAGGATTATGTCCTTGCATAAATTCCTGGTATTGTGCACTTTGAATACTCCATGCAGTGCTCTTCCCCCATTTCAGAAAGCAAAGAATTGAACTAGAAAAAGTTAGGCAAGAGAGACAAAGATGATCAGAGATCTGCAATGTCTTCTTTATGAGGAGAGATTTGGCTTGGAAAAGAGGCAATTAAATGGAATATATGTGTATAAAATAATGTGGAATCAGAAGGATGAGGAAGGAATGATTGTTCACTGCCTCTGTTCATGAAGGAGCTGGGGGTGGAGGGAAGGACATATGACAATACATATGTCAAACTCAAAGCAAAAGAAAAAAAAAAGGAGATATTTTTTCACACTGCGCGTACTGGAGCTGTGGAAATCCTTGCGCCAGGATGTTGTAGGTGCTAAAAGTTTAAAAAAATGAAAGCATAAAATTGTGGAAGAAAAATCCATCTGTGAATATTAAATACCAAAGACCCACCCCACTCTGACTCAGAAAGTTTCCAAACTATATGCACATCACTAGAGGTTGGGGACGTGCTGCTACGTGCTTTCCTAATTCTTACATTCTTCCCTAGCCATTCTTCTCCTATCTGTTGCCAAAAGCAGGATCTTGGGCTGAATGGACTTCAGGTCTGAACTCATGTGGCCACTCTTACATGTCTATGTTATCCTAAATTTGACCCTAATATTTATCCTAAGTATCCTAATTCTTTTTAGGTAAGAAATTGCATATGATATAGGTTTACACTTAGGGCCAATATTTTTTACTGTTGTTTTATTTACCTCTAAAATTTCCCTCTGGCTCGTCAGAGATAACTGCAACCTTAGGCTGCAACGTGTTTGGTTCTTGCAGTGACAGTTGTATTGCCAGCAGTGGAAGTCAGATCTAAAGACAGGAGAGAAGTGCCTTGTTGCATGGATGTCGGATTCCACTGGAGATTGGTAGGCAAGACCCTGACCTGGTGATGTTTTGCTGATTGATTGGTGTGGAGGAAGAAAGGGGACGAAGAGGTTCAGTCAGCATCTAGGATCCATTCTGCGTTCTCTGTGAGACAGTCAGTGAGGCCCTGGGAATGTTTATGGAGGCTTCTGTGCAGTGGATGGTGATCTAAGTCTATGCACTTTTTGGTGAGTGTTCTTAATGCCTGTGCGAGGAGATAGCAGCCTGCTAGCGCGGAGGAACGCAGATGGTCAGGAGGTTGTGGCCTTTCTAGATGGAAATTTTGAATGGGTTAAGCAGACACTGACTCCAGTCCCCACCATTCCCATTCCTTTGCACGCTTTGCTGCTCACCGTGTAGCACAAGAGTCATGGGGGTAAATTCACGGCTTCCTCTAACTCCACGGCTGTGTTGGTGTCAGGATGGAGCCAGCTCCCCAGCTTTTCCTCTGCAGGAATCTTCCCATTTACATGCCTCAGAAATAATTCCTGTGAATTTAATTAATCACAGTTTACATGGTAATAACCCTTGGAATATTTTTTATGGGTAAATAATGTGTATCCCCTGCTGGGGGGAGGGTCTGCTGCTTCCAACATTCAATTATTGCATAATCTACTTCCCATTAAATGATCAGAGAGTGAGACCAAAGGAAACTAACAGCTGCGGGAATAATTAGCAGCTACTTTGTGTCTGGGGCATGGATGTACCTTCTTAATGCTTGTTCATAAGCCCGTACAGTTAAGGAGAATGCAGTTTTTTGGTGCTGCCAAAGGAAGTGCCGCAGAAGGAGTGTCTGGTTGGCAGCGTGGTGCTGTGCACAGGGACCTGGCTAGTTCTCCGCACCAGGAGCGTTATTTTCAGAGAAGTTCCATGCGAATGAGGCTACTCGGCCCCTGGTACCTGACCGAGTCCAGTCCCTTTCCTCGCTGCATGTCTGGCTGCGAGCTGTATTGCGAGGGGGCCTGGGAATGCCTGGCTGCAAGATTTTGTTCGGTCCCTCTTCTCCTGTCAGGCGGGCTTAAAGCAGCTCCAGATGGTCACAAGTATATAACTTTCTTGTGAGACAATGAGAAGGGGACTGTCACTGTCACCCAGCACCTTTGACAGAAGAGAAGGTGAAGAGGCTTGCCCAGGGCTGCACAGTATGTCTGCAACAGAGCAGAGTCAGGCAGAGTCAGGAATTCACGTGTCTGTTGCTGGGAGTTACCAGCCCCATGCTCCGCTGCAGCCAGACAAGCCCTTCTGCTGAACGGTGGTCCAGGAGCCATCCTGTCAGTGCAGGCCTGGCTGATAGCCTTTGGAAAGGTGACATGCCAGCCCGGCTACCAGCCACATACAGGATCACAACATGCACGGGGAGAGCTATTCTGAAGTGAGGTGATGTCTGGCTGGGAAGTGCTTGCTCAGGAGCATGCTCCAGTCCCTGCACTGTGATTATCCTAAGCGCCAGTGTATTTTTCCCAATTTACGTTTCCTTTTCCTCCCTGGTCTTTGCTATTTTTGCTTTTATTTAATGTTGTATTCTCTGTTGTAATTACTTCTTTAATCTGTAACGTTGCCGCCTGCCTGACTCCCCCAGCTCCTGGCCGCCTTCAGGACCAGTGCTGTAAACAAGTCATGGTGTCTCTCAACAGCAAGGTTCCTGCTGAAATAGCTCCCTAAATAAATAAAAGGCAAATTGGATATTGGAAAAGAACTTTAAATAACATCTGAATTCCTAGGGACCAACATCTTATATCTCTGTTAGGGACAAATGTGTTCAACCTAAGTAATAATCCTCTGGAATGAAAAATAAAGAAATACTGTTCACTAGCCTCTGTGGGCTGGAATGAGAATAGACTTTGGTGATAAGTAAAAGCAAAATGCAAAGATGTCCCTGGGTGGCAGATGGGAACAAAAGATTTAAACATCATTGGAGTATAAACACACTATCTCCGAAACGTGCATAGCTTGCCTCCAGATAGCTGCTTTGGATATGATGGGTCTAGCTTTTTCCTCTTGTGTAATGGGAAGAAGTTAAAAGCCCTTTACTGAGACAGCATTACTGGCAGGCCTTTGCAGCACATGCTAGACCATGACCTTCCCAGATGGAGTTGCACCTTTCAAACACAGCCTCATTGTGCTGAATTCTAGCTCTTTAATGAAACATAACCCGTTGAAATTCTCTCAAGGACTTTCTTTCTGGTCTTTTCTTATACTGATGTAATGCTAAAATCCTCCGTTGTTCCCACTTCATGTGATCTATTAATGTTTGCATTTTGATTGCTATGTCCCTGTTGTTTGATACTCACCCCTTCTCCACGCCTACTTCAGGAGGTTATGACTGGACAAGCCCCAAAGAAGTCTGCACATCGGCTCCTGGCATTCTTCCTCTCCTGTGCGTGACATGCCCATCCTTCTAGTTCTGGGGCAAGATATTCCTGTCAGTGGGTGGACCAACTGCTTTGTCACTGGATGCTTTGCTTCCTGAGCTATAAAGTCCTCTGTCAAAGTAGGACAGTGCCAGTGTTTCAAGTCTGTGACTGTGATCAAGCAGCCGAGCTCACGGTGGTGGGGTGTGATGGCATGTGCCATCAGGGAATCCCCATGCGTGTCCTATCCACTGCATCAGAACGTGAAGCTGGGAGTGTAGCTTTTGCTACCCTTCATCTCCTTCCACCTGTTTGCTTCCCCAGTTACAGACAGTGGGTATAGCTACTGCCACTACTGCCCTACTCTTCATCTTCCTTTGCATCTCCTGGGTGCATGTTCTTCCTGAAGGAAAGCTGATTCTTGCTCCTATGAGCCTGAGCCGAAGTTGAGTGCGTTTAGTGCCGTAGAAAAAGCCCTTCCTTTTGAGAAGTACTTTATCTTTGCTAAAATGAAGTTCTTGGTATGCCTATTTATGAAAACCAGTCCAAATTATTCCCTGCCCAGCAGGGTTGTGCCGCACCCTGGTAATGATTTAATGGCAGCTCCTGAAGAGGGCAGCATGGGTTAGCTGATGGTCCTTCACGTGGCATTATACTTTATATTCCAGCCATGTCTAAGAGCTAGTGAAATGTAAGAGAGCATTGAAGGAATTGGTAGTAAAACTCTTGGCTCTGTGATAAGATGCCTGGGCTGAGCAGACAGTTATCCCCGTTCCTGTTACTACAGGAGAATATGCCTCTCACCAGCAGTTGTGCTACCTGCCACGGGCTGACATGAAATGCCTGGTGCCTGTGGGACCTGCCTGCAGGCTGGTCCCACTCCGCTGTCCAGGGGAGAGCACAGACACGGAAGAGCGCATGTAGGAAACCCCAGCTGCTCCCCTCTCTTTAAAAGACTGGCCCTACATATCGGTTGGATTTTGAGACTCCAGAGTTGTGGACAGGTGGTTGTTAATTGTTGAGCACTGATGTTACACTCAGCTCTGTGGAATGTACACAAAATAACAAAATTAAAATGCAAATCCCCTACACCAAGGATCTTGCACAATGGCGGGGTATGAAGTACTTTCTTCACCAAGAGGAAGACACTGGGAGACTTAAGGGCAGGGATCAGCTTAGTTAATGAATCCTGGGACTTTGGTGCCTGACTGTCTTACAGGTGATAAATGAACAGCTTTTTTCCTCGAAGCAGAAACCAGGATGTTCTTAAGCACACAACAAGCCTGGAAAATCACGTGGAAGTACTTGTGACATCCACATTAATACCAGATGAACTAATCAGGATTAATGTTAGTGGGAGTAATACCAGTGGATATCACAATGATTAGACTATTATAATAATGAGTTTTCCAGGGAGGATGATGACAGGTGATTTATATACTGTACAGGTATTTCTTCTGTGTATCCAGATGATAAGCACTCTGGCACTTTGCTGCAAGAAGTTGGGACTTTTCCTTATTCCTGAAGTTGCTCAGAATGTAACTCTCTTCTAACTAGTTAGTTGGCCAAAAAGATCCCGGACAGGAAGGGAGGGAGGGCTGAATAGAGGAAAAGGATGCTGGTGTTTCATTCCTTATCTGCTTGGAGAGAGCTGTTGTGAACCTAGCCCTAAGGCATTTTCTGGCCTCACTGGGAAAAATGAGGAAAACTCTCTCTGGAGATGTGATGCAGGGGCAGTTTTACAAGCTCCAAAAGTACTCACAGGCAGTAAAGTGATGAAGGTCGGACTGCTGTTTTATTTACCTTTCTGCAATACAGGCATCACCTGCTGTTTTCTGTTCTGGTATTCAGAAGATATATATCCAGTGGAATATAAACCTCAGTGGTAAAGACAGTTTCACACAGTGTATATGTGTACAGTGTTTGGCCACAGAAGGCCATGATCTAACTGTGCTAGGAGTCACTGTCATGTAATAGTGATTGCGCAGAAAAAATGAGGAACCTAAGGTAGTAAGAAAAGGTAGTTGCAATTTTCCATGCATGGCATTTCATCCTTCACCATTTTTTCTGTGTCTTTGCTAAGCACTGACTGCAATTGTTGCCGTCTAGGATACACAGTTGCTTCTCTGTAGACTTTCCACCATCTCTGTAGGCTGGCAAGAGATAAGGAGTTATGGTATTCTTGTGCAAAGCCTATTCTGCCAATGTCTTGTCAAATTGTTTGGAAGAAATTTCTTTGGAACTGCAACAGAGGACAGGGAAGCTACCCAGTAGCTTGTTGAGGATGCAGAAATGATGCAGCATTAGAAGCTCTCATGGTAGATATTGAAGCTCTTTTATTGATTTGTTGACAGAGTGACCAGGGCAGCAACAGCTGAAATTATTTTTTCTTCTCTGTCCTCTTGAGTTGAGGGATACCTGGATCCTTTCCAGAGTCCCATTTTGGACTTTAGAAGCTATGTGGGTACCTGCGTCCCATCTGCAGCCTCATTAGTTAAATACACAACTTTCTAGCTTTGATGCCCACCTTGGGAAAAGTAACACAATATCACCATTATTCTCAGTTTTATAATCACTTTTAAAAATTAAATCAAGTGTTTGGTAATAATAATTATTATTTTCAATGTAAGCCTGAAAAAATGAAAATAAGTTCAGAGCATTTTCAACATTGAATTTTCATTATGGGTATTTCAGCTGCTTCCCTCTCAGCGAGGATTGTTCATTTGTTCCTACTGCTGTGTGCTTTGCACACTAAGATCTGGGCAGCTAATAAGTGGGAGAGTGCCACAGACAGTGAGCAACCCTTGTTCATTGTGACTCCTGCAGCAAGTTGAGGTGGAATAGTGAGTTAAAAAGCCAAGGCTGACACTGCTGCCTAAAAATTAAGTGTCATATGTTTCAACTGTACTTGTTTTGGGACGGAATGAGATCCAAGGCAGCATCTTTCAGGTGATAAAGTCCTGTGTGTCCTTTTGTTTTCACATTGAGAAATGACTTTGGGACAAGTTTCCAGATGAAATTCCTGGGATTTTTCTGTCGTTTTTGTGATTCCTAAGCAGGGACAGCACCTTCTGCCACAGGAAAGAGCTCTGTGCTCTGCAGCAGGTTAATAGGCTCTTTTTTCTTTGGAAATGCTGTAATTCCTTTCCTGTCGCCATAATCCTCAACCCTCAAGTGACAATGTGGGCTTGTTAGAACCCTGTCCAGAAGAGATGCTGTGTTCAGATTGTAACCTGGCAGAGAAGTAGTGTCCTGAGCCAGAGCTGCTTGCCCACCCACCCTTCCATCCGGGAACTGATGATACATGCACGAGGACTGAGCATGAGGGGATGGGACTGAGCATGATGGGTATGACCTTGTGCTGGCTGTGCTTCTTATTTCGGTGAATTTAAAGCAATCTACATGAAGTGTTGGTTTAGAAGTGTTAGTTTGGAAATGTATGTAACCTTAGGCAGATACACCTAGGGTTAATGTGTTATCAGTGTCACACCAGAGAACTTTATTACATGCCGTTGAGATACACAAACATATTTTTATGAAAAGTGTCCCCCATTGGTACTTCTGTTTTATTTTAAACAACCGACTCATGAAGGGCAGCTAGTAATTTACATTAAAGCAAGACTGTGTTGTGCTACGTTGCCACTTGAATGCTTAAATACCCCAGAGGTTCTTTTGCAGATTTTCTCAGGTGATTGTGTCATCTTTACGTGCATCTCTGAGGGTCTCTTGGCCAGGTCCAGAATGGGAGGGAATGCAGGCCAGACTTGATTACTAATTACCTGCATTCTGAACTTACTCTATTTGAGGCTTGAATTCATCTGTTTTTAAAACTGTGATTAGACTTTGCAGATATCTCACTGATAGGCAAGTATCAGGCTGGGAAGTAGACTCACGCCCAAGGGGAGCTTCTGTGAGGTGGTTGTTCCCAGCTGAAGCAGGCCTGCTGTGACCACAGGGTGTTCTGAATAGGCAACACTTGGTCTTGACGGGCCTGGGCCTTGATATTGCCCTTTCAGAGAGATTCTGTCTTTGCTTAACCTCCTTCTAGTGCTTTCTTATCTGTGTTGCTGTATTGCAGAATGAAATGCCTGAATGAAATGAAATGATTCAGTTCTAGATTAACTTGGTCTCTCCTTCACAATATAGATTTACCAAGGATCTCTGCTGGGGAAGTCAAATGGAGTGCCCTGGTGGGTGATAAAGACATCTGGGAACGTTTTGTGTCGTGCTGAAGCATGTTAGGTCTCTTGTCACCAGCTAAAGATCAAGATGCTGCATTCAGGTCATTTGTTTTGGAAGTAAAATAGGAATACATGAACACTGCCAAGGCCTTTTCATGGTGCTGGGCTAGCTCCACAGTTAGCAACCCCACAGACAAGCGTGGAGTTAGTATGATTTACATCAGCTGTGAATCTAGTTCCCTGCACTCACTTTTTTTATGCTCTGTACACTGATAAGATGAGCAGTTGAGCTTTTGCTAGGGAGTATGTCAAACTTGCTAATTTTGCTCAATTTTGGATCAAGAGAATAGCAGTACTGCCCATTAACTAGAAAGGGGATAGAGACATCTGTAAAGCAAGCTCTTGTTATGTCTGTCTTCTGCGCTGTTAGTTTGTCAGGCATGGACATTAGACAGTGTTCATACAGGAATAAGTCACACTTGTCCCTCCCTGGTTTGTGCCCCTGGGTTGAAATGACAATACAGCACAGCATGTCTAACCGTGACACTGACAATCTTTCCAGTTTGGTAGATTAAAGGAAGGGCATGTACAGTGATCATCTTAAAAGCAGTTGAGAAGGAGGTGATGGATACTGGGAGCACCAGGGTGTCCACCGGGTCTCTAGGAGCTATGCAGAGTTCTGCCTTTGGAGGCCGAGAAAGGAATTTCTGCCAGCCAGGGAAGAGGCTTGCCTCGGTCAGGACCTGCATAGAGTTCTGGTTCCACTTCTCTGCATGGATTCACTTTTTCTTCTAGATAGTTGACTGCATCCAATGTCTTTGGGAGCAATTTTTGTAACCTGTTTGCATAGCAGGGCTCAGCTGCTGAATTACCAGCAGCTGCCTAAGTCACCAGGGGCCTAGGGAGGAGAGGTTCTGCAGCCAGCAGAGCAGGTCAGGACCACATGAGCAGGGCAACCACATGCACCTCCTAAGAGCCAGAGGTAGTAAAGGCCATGGCTCTGATCATAATGGCTGAGTAAGGCTGGGACGCAAGATGAGGCCAGCCAGCCAGTGAACAGTGAATGTCTTTGCTATGTGTAATTGGCTTGTGGCTCCAAAGAGCTTCTCTTCCCTAACTGCTGATGCTCTTGTCTGCCCTCGACTCCTGATCCTTCCATCTTGCCCTTGCTGGCCTTCTGCTTTTGTTCTCTTTTTCAGCTAATCACTCTCTGTCTTCTGTCTCTTGATCCTGCTATGTAAAACACTGGCTGTACGTAATAAAATCAATGAAATTTCTACTCAGACATGACGTGTCAGACCAACCGGTGCAGTCTGAGCAAGGCAAAGGCAGCCTATAATTAACACGTTTTACGGAAGTGCAGAAAGGTTGTCTCACTGCACAGAGGCACCAGGGCATGCCCTGTCCAGACAGGCTGTCTCCCTGGCACTTGGCCTGGTCTGCAGGAGCCAGAGTTTTGTTGGTTGCACATCTTTCTTTGTAAGGAGATACAGGGTAACAACTTTAGCTTGGTGTCCGCTGGCTGTTTTAAGCCAGACTGCACTGCAGGCTGCTTCCAGATGTCCTTGGGAAGAGGCTGAGTTCAGCAGCTTAAGCCACCCACCTTTCAGAATCAAACTGATCTTGTCCTATGTGCTCCAAGCAGACTCTTCCCAGTGTATTCAGACCCATGTGACTTTTTAGGCCGAAGACTATGGTCTATTTTCTGTCTGTTGTTATTTTCTAATAAGTTTTTCTGTAGATACAGAATACATTATTCTAAGATAATTAAAGCAAATATTGGTTCTTGATACAAAAATGAGTCTTTGCACACCAAAATTATTCTGATACAGAAGCTCTGAGAATTTATTAACCATTAACATTCATGTGCAATCAAAACAACTTTTTTCCTACTAGTTAGATGTTCAGAGTTGTTAAATTTGACTTTCCAGAAATGGTTGCCAGTAGCATAATTGAACAGTTAACTAAATATATTAATGCAGTTTGCTTTGGTGTAATTAGAGACCTATAAAGTACATTTTAGCAAGTTGAAAGTGCTAATACAGGCCCACACATTTTCAGCTTTGTAACATTACCTTGGCTGCTGGAGTATGGAGACCAGAGCTAAACCTCCCGGTGCTCTAGAGCAAACCAAGGAATCACACCTGTTTTGCAGAGGTTGGTGGGTCAAGTTGTGCTTTAACAGAGCAAATAAAGTACCAAATGATTTAAGCTGTGCAGGTTCCAACCACTTTGTAATCCATGTTGGAGAACGGTTGATTGGTTTAGAAGATGAACCCACCCATGGGCCAAACTCGTGGTTGGTGCAAGCACTGCGTGCTCCCAGAGCGCAGAGTTGGCTGAAGTTGTGCCTGGCTGTGGCAGTGATGCAGAGCCAGTTTTGCATTGGAAGTAATTAGGCAGCAAGTTGCATGGCTGCCTCACATGTGTTCCCCCAACAGGGACTCACCTTCCCCAGTCTGGGGTAGTGCCATGTGAGCTGTGGTGTTTTCCTGCGGCCTGTTAAATGTGTTTGCTTTACATTGCATTTCCTCTGCAAGAACAGAAGAGCTCTAGATATGTTCTAATGATAAACATACGTTCAGGCTACTGCAGCAAATAAGACCACACGAACTGTGAGCATTGTTAGTTTTCCTTACCTTGTAATTCAGCTGAAACTTGAAAAAAGTGTTAGTGTTCATTATGGGGCTGGGTCTGCCTGCACAGTCAGCGTTCTGTGGAACCTCAGACATGGCACATCCACTCAGTGTCTGTGTGTGTGGGATGCGAGGGCCAGTTAGTTAGTGGGCCAGTTAGTTAGCTGGTTGGCCCTGACTGGTTGTTACTGTCTCAGGGGTAAGAAATACTCCCAGACTTGTGAGCAGACCAGCACTTCTATTATGAGATTGTGTAGGAGAGGCAGAGAATAACAGGACTGAGGCTGAAGAGGTGGCTGCACTTCTGCTTTTCAGACTCAGCCTGCTAAAACTGGCCAACTTTTACATGAGATGCGTTTACAGCAGCAGGGGCTTGCCCTGAGACATCAGGCTGAGGAATGTGTCTGCTTCTGCAGCAAGTGTCTGCCTGACGGGGCTGGAGATCCCTCTCCAGAAGATGTTTCAGCACAGCCAGGGACTCTAGGCTATGCACAGGAGTCTGGTGGGGGAGGCTCTCTGTTTTTCCCTCTGCAGGTATGCCAGTAACTGCTTCTCAAAGTGTAGTTTTATCTTCATCTCCATGAAAAACATCCACTCCTGTCACAACTTGCATGGAAGAGCAAACCATCCTCAGGGCATCTGTGGGAGATTGGCCATGCACCCACAACTGCACAGTAGGCGTCAAGGCTGCCAGTGTACCCTACCTGTGCCCACTGGTGTAGCAGCACACATCTCTGCAGGCCATAGTTCTGCACAGTCTAATCAAGGTACTGGAGAAGGTGTTCATTAAAGCGTCCCTTTCTCTGTGCAATGCGAATCTGTCAGACTGCTCCCTACCTAGAGATGTTCATGCTTGGAAATGCAGCTTTCTGCACTGTGTGGTATTGGCCTGACAAACTGTCCTGAATTCCTCTGCTATGGATGCATCACAGTCTTTTGGGACTCCAACTTTCTCCCTCTCTCTCCTGCACCAGAAAGATTCTCCGGGATCTGTTTCCTTTGTCGTAATCCAGTGGCTGCTTCTTTCTCTCCACTGATCCCCAAGGCATCACAGGCTGCTGCCATTGACCATTTTGGCTTTTGTTTTTGCAAAAATGGCCCCCAAAAAGCTGAAGAAGCAGACAAAGAGTAAGAGGAGTTTCCAGGAGAACAGAAGTGAACTTTTTGATGAAATTCATGAGAAACCTTGACTCCACTGCAGCATATCAAAGCCAGGTCAAGGCATCTTTTAAACTTTACAAACATGACATTTGTTCCTCCAAGGCTAAACCCAAAATTTATGCACAAGTAGCAAACTTGTCTGGGGATTTTCACTTTCTCCCCATGCCCATGTTCCTGTGCATCTGTGCAGGACAGGCAGTTCTGATGAAATGTCAAAGTGTGAAAGCAACTAGACCAAGAGAGATGCTGTTTGACCCACACTGCTTTGCAGCTCTCATGAAGAACCCTCATGACAACGCCCCAATTATCCAGCCCCAGGTTTCATGACAGGGCAGTGAAGAGCTCTGGGGAACTTCCAGCTGTTCTGCTTAGCCAGGTCTGAAAACCATGGTTTGAATGAACACCAGGCTCCTGAATGCCAGTGACACGCTGCACAGCTAAAATTACTCAGAGCCCTAGGTGCAGAAGTTGCCTGAAACATGCCATATGGCTGAGTTCAGGGTCAAGCATCGAGAGCAGATTGTCAGAATGTGGCATCTGGAGGCCTCAGGGCTCAGTTTCCTAGAGCTGTTCTCCATACACACATTGCATCACCTTCCTGCTCTCTGAGCCCTTGCATTCATCATAGTCAGTGCCTCACTGAAGGTTATAAGATGTCACTGTTTCAGAGATTTACTCTTTACCAACAGGAAATTTCCAGCCTTGGTGTGGACTGGTTGCCTCCCTCTTCTGTTAGCTGTAGACTTACAAAAAGATGTTCATATTTTAAATATGGTGCAATGACATCAATAGTAATAATTACTGCATGCATCAAAGCTTTGGAGATTAGCCACGGATCATGCATCTAAATGGCAAATGGTTATAATAGCTCCATACGTGAAACATCAAAGTCTGAGGAAACGTTGCTCTGTTATAAAAAATATATCAGGATGATCATTCAACTCCAAGCAAAGTGCAGAACTGTAGACGTGCATGGAACAAATGCAACACATTTCATACTCATTTGGGTGTTTCAAGTATGGGAAAAATTGATTCCACAGCTCCAATTACCAATCCACATCAAGTGAAGACGGTATTGAAATTATGAGATTTCACACAATATTAGGCTTAAGCTGAGTCCTCCTTGTGAAAATGTATTTATAATTAGGGCCTAGAAAAGCAAGAAGCAGTATTTGGCGTTTTAATTTTTTATATGCTCCTTGGCAGAGAGAGAAGTGGCTGAGATTGCATAAAATTCTTAAAACCATGATGTTTTAAGTATCCTTTTGCTGAATTGAAATGGCTTTCTCATAGATTAAAGGAACTGCATTGTTGTTTTCTTTGTTAGGAGAAAAGTATTCCAAACCGAGAAAAGCACAGGCTTTCTCTACTGAGCCTGGGGACAGCTGCTGGAATATGAAAATGCCAAACAGTCACTACAACAACAGAACCTTTGAACTCAGCAACTGAAATTCCCAATTACAGACGTGCTGCTGTTTCTCCTGCCTCATCACAGCTGTTTAGCTTGATCACTCCCTCAGCCCCAGTGGGACAAACAATGAGAAGGATGTAGTGCCATGCATGCTCCGACAGCCAAATCAAAGGCCCGGCCAAGTCTGTGCCTCAGCTATGAGTCTGGAGGAAAGCAGAGACCCTCATTAAAGTTTCAGAAAAACCTAACTGGTATGAGGACAGCATTCAAAAATGTATTTGGGGAAAACAAATATTGTTTTAACTCAATTAATAATTGATGCGTTGCCAGCAGAGATCCTTATAGCATTAAGGGAATTGAAAATTAAAGACACAAAGACACTACTTTAAGAAAACATCTTGATAAATAATTAATATGGCATAGGTCTACTGGAAACTGAAGAGTGTAGATTTTAGCTTGTCTTGTCAAACCTATGCTTTCTAATACCACAGTTTCTGCCAGAATGAGAGCATGGTCATTTTCATTTTATATCGACAAAAGCTCTAGTTCTTTATGCTGCTCAGCTGGAATCATTTACTGGCTTCTCTGTCAGTTGCTTGTACTGAGCCCCTAGGATCCTAAGTAGCACATACCCAAAAATCATAGCGTTCTTAAATCAAGAGGGAAAAAAGATTGATGATTATTTAGAAAACAGAAGAGAACATGTCTGTTTCAGGGAAACTACTGTTTGTCAGGGTCAAACTGGATCGGAAGAAGAAACCCTGGCAAT